>NC_092415.1:128915436-129215436 GCF_040894005.1 Engystomops pustulosus | reverse complement strand
CCAATATATAAAATAGTTCACAAGGGGGGTGCAGTATATTAAATAATTACTTTGGGGGGACCCAGTGTATTACGGATACGGATGTATTACGCTAACGCTGTGTTTTCAAGGCAGTTCTTTTTTTTTTTTTTTAATTTTTAAACTTTAGCCCGGCCCTCCAACTGTCTGAGGGGGACGGTAAACGGCCCCCTATGTAAAAAGTTTGGGGACCCCTGCTCTAGAGCCTCTGCAAAAGCCCACTCATTCTGTGCCTCCCATGCGCATGAAACTCTTTTACAACTTCACCCTGTCATTTTTCCAGGTAAAAGTTTATGGCCACATGAATGTGTCCATATTCAGGTAGAGGCATCATAAGGATAAAAAAAATCATAGTAAACTGTGCTTTTTTTATCCTGCAGCCTGCTGTAAAAAAGTTTATATTTAACAAAGGACATTATATTACCTACGGGGGGCACATGCTACTGTGTGTCATTCACTCCTGCTTACAATAGAGAATTTTCCTTTGGAAACTCCCTGAAGATATGAGTAATAAGCAGAAAATTTACTGGGAGAGGAGCTGAAGAGGAGGACATATCACACTCAATAGGCATATAGTGGGAGAAGATGATGCCCTCCATTGTAAGGATATGTTAAAAATTCTCCTGAAATATCCTTACTACAGATGGCAGAAACAAGGTTTTAAATTGCTCAAAATCACTTTGTTAAGTTGAAGTGTTCAAAAGTTCTAAACATATGAAGCAACGTATGTCAGATTACAAAAATAGGGCTCAGTCTTACGTCCAGAAATGGCTGCATCCTTAAGGGGTTAAATCATCTCTAAAATGTGTGTTAAAAATGTTTAATGACATAATTGAAACATATTTACCACTGTAACCGCATCATTCAGGAGAGATTCACCAAAAACAATTATGAATAAGACATCATTGACATGGACCTCTTCAAATACAGCAAGAACAGCAACTGGGTCAACAGCAGCAATGAGGCTTCCGAATAGTAGAAACTCTAATACACCTATCTGCAGATCTCCTATAAAAGAAACAAAGAAAAGCTACACAGTTTCCATTTACATAAAACCTGGAGTAAAAAACTGGAGAATTTAATTATTAACATAAAACACACCTTAACTGTTTCTGCAAAAAATGTAAATTATCTTTACTATCCACCCAAAATGATGATGGAGAAAATCTGGTTATCTTTAGCAGTTGGGACATACTTGAATACATTATTGGCTAAAATATGCTTCTTTATTTTAATTGAAAAAATAGCCATGGCTAGATGCTAGGGTGTCAATTTGCTGGGTTGGATGTTGGGCCGCAATGTGTCAAGCTGAACCCAAATGGGAAAATTGGGTCCGCTCATCTCTAATCCCAACAGAAAACTTGGGAAAAATATTTACTTCCCCTAGGTCCAGCAAGCCACACCCCTACCCTCCAGTCACATGTTCTCCTTTCTTAAAGAGACATGAAAGCTTACTCTTTGTTACTGCAAGGATTATGCCAATGTAAATTACTTTGCCAATAACCTGTGGATAACCTGTGAAAAGCTATAACTTTTATAATTTTTCTTCAGTTTATGGCAAAGAGAATACAGTTGCACCATTGTTGTACTGGTATTTTATGCCATTCATTTTGTATATACAACACATTAATTTTATTCCTAATGTCAGTGTGATTGCTGATTTACATAGTTTTGACACAGTTTTAATGTTGTTATTTAACCAAATAAAAATAGCATGACCTTTGAATAGGTCGGTAAATAAGCAATCTGGATGTTTGTCACATTGCATTGTCCCCTGAATGGGAATTTTAAAAAAATTTATAGCATCTGCTTTTCTAGATTCTCCATTTAGACATGGTCCCATTTGTGGTACCATTTCTTCTAAAATCAACTTTTAAAATTATGCTGGGGTGAGACTGAATGGCTACCCTGGGAGGTTCCCAGAACTCCTATGTACTGCAGTGGGGGAAATAGTCTAACAGCCTGTCAATCTGCAGTACAGAGGAGCTTTGGGAGCCGTTCAGTCTCATTAGCAGAATTATAAGAGTTTATTTTAGAAGGAAGGAAGCCATGGATAGGAAATGTAATAAGGTTGGCACAGTCACAGTGCCTGGCGTTTATTTACTTGATGTAAAACTTTTTGCATGCTTTTGTTAGCATTGTTATTGAAATGGACACATTTGCGGTTAATAAGGTGGTGGCTTACAGATATCCTCTACATTTTACAAGCAGACTACTTCTGCCTTTTTTCTTACATTATAAAATGACACTGTTGGATCTGTGTAAAATAAGAAGACTGTCAAAAATGTTAATTCACCAAGGTCAACGCACATCCATATAATCTTTAGAATAGTTGTTATCATTGGTGAAAAAAACTTGTCTGTAATTACTGGAAGTGTGAATAAACCCTTAGAGGAATCAGTCTTCTCAAATTAACAACCCAAACCAACAGTCAACAGCCATGTTATGTAGGATATGACACCCATACCATTGTTTTTATTGTCAGCTGTTCCTTCCATGCCAAAACTTTATTTTAGAAATATGCAAATTAAGTTGAAGTGCTTTGCAGTGCAGGGCTGTGTCTACAAATTTCACTTGTCCAGGAGCGACAAGGCTGAAAGGGTAAGGATGAGAGAAGGTGCTGGGCAGTGGAAGTGTAGCAGGGGCATTGTTACTGCTGTGTAGCTGGATGCCTGCGGCTAACAACCTTCAAAACACTTCAGCCTACTTTGCATAAACGCATAGGTAGCTTTTTGGGTAGCAGTTTGGGTAGGTACATCTTGGTGAAGGATTCCCTTTAAATGTTGTCCTAATTTATGTTGACCAACATTCATGGTAGACTAAGCATTGGGTACATTTACTAGAATCAGCTTCAAATGTACAAACTGTACATTACACTGTCAGTAGCTCTCCTAATTTGGCAATTTATGACTGTTAGAAAAAAACTGATAAAAGGTTAAACATTTTTTAAAAGTATTTTAAAATAAAACAAATTTCCTGTACATTTTTCATATTTTTTGTAAAACATTTTCTACAATGAAGAATAAAAGTAGTTCTTACCCATTATTCCAGTTTGGTAAACTCCATATAATGAAAGACCCGTTGCAGCAGCATTCCACACTGTTCCAATTACTGCATACATGAGAATGGTACCCAGATTTCCAAAAAATAGCCTATTTGGCATGAAATATCCAGCATCCAATACAATAGGAGGTAATAAGTAAAAAAAAAATACTGTTGGTGTTAAGGTGAAGGATGCAGAATGATCAGCAGCCCATACTATACCACCCAGAAGCAGACCAAGCACGATCAGAAGACAGCTCTCTGGCACCACTGAAGTCACCTTGTGGGATATGTGGAATACTGTAAAAAGAAAAATAATATTTCTCATATACTAAGGCAGACTAGTTATGTGTGAAATAAAAGGGTAGCTACTTATAGCTTTGCAAAATACAATCTTCTTTGTTAAAATAGTTATGACACCATGTGACTCAAACTATACATCAGTACAAAGTATACAGCTTGACTTTGAATAGCAATGAGGATTACTGTAAGCTTAAGGAGCACTTAACAGTAGAAGGACACCAGGCAGCAAAAAGACTGAGGATCTACTACTGAAGCATTGAAAAGGATTTCCAGATTTTTAAAACTGATGGTCTCTCCTTAAGCCTTTAAGGACCTCGCCCTTTTTTGTTTTTTCATTTTTTATTTTTCACTCCCCACAGTCAAAAATCTATAACTTTTTTTTTTTCTTTTTTTTACACGTAAAGAGGTCTTGTGTGTCGGCTTGTTTTCTGTGTAACAAACTGCACTTCATAGTGATGGTATTTAGCAGGAAAAAAATTCAAAATGCAGTGAAATTAATGAAAATACGCATTTGTGGCCTTTTCTTGTGGGCTTGGAATTTAGGGCTTTCACTATGTGCCACAAATGACTTATCTACTTTATTCTTTGGGTCGGTGCGATCACAGGGATACCAAATTTGTATAGGTTTTATAATGTTTTCATACATTTACAAAAATTAAAAACTCGTGTAGAATTTTTTTTTATTTTGCCATCTTCTGGGGCTAATAACTTTTTTATACTTTGGTGCACAGGCCTGTGGGTGGTGTCTTTTTTTGCGACTTCTGATGAAGTTGTCAATGCTTTTGAAGGACTGTGCGACCTTTTGATTTTATTTATTTATTAATTTTTTCATATTTTTCAAAATTTCAAAAAAGTGCCATTTTCAACTTTGGGAGCTATTTTCCGTCACGGGGTTAAATGCAGTGAAAAACTGTTTTTATATTTATATCAGTTCTAGGGAAAGAGGGGTGATTTGAATTTTTTTTTAACTTAAACATTTTTTACTTTTACTCTTTTTCAGACTCCCTAGGGTATTTTAACCCTAGGTTGTCCAATTGATCCTACCATATACTGCCATACAATATATGGGGATTTTCCTCCTCATTCATTACAATGTGCTGATAGCACATCATGTTGCAAGCATCCCCAGTAGGATCAGGAGAAAAAGTTGTAGGGTCCCAGTTGCAGGAGAAATGTTGTTATTAAATTAAGGTGGGTACTGTAATGGCAGCTGAAAGTAATGGTAGCACTCCAAATTAGTGGAAAATATCAGTGGACTTTATTCTATAGTGCTACATTTCAGCTATAACTGAAGCCTTTCTCAAGCAACAGGCAAGTGAACAGGAAATTCTTTGAATAGGAAGTACAACCACAATTATGTATAGCACAGTGTAGAAGTTATTTAGTGAATAAATTATCAATGAGTGAAAAACTGATCATATACATATATACATATTTACAAGTATTTTTTATATACATAGGTGAAGGAAAAAGGACCAAGTGCATAAATAAATACAACATGTATCTTATGCATTAAACGAGTGTATCACCAGTGGTGTTCAATTTACAGTCATATTAAGGCTATATGCAGGGGCAGAGGTCTCGCTATATAATGGGGCTGGCTATATACTAGGGAAATGAAAAGCTTTATACTTGGTAAGTTGTGACCAATGCATTTCCCACCGTAGGCTTATACTCGAGTCAATAAGTTTACTTTTTTGTGGTAAAAGTAGGAGCTTATATTTGGTCCAGCTTATACTCAGGTATATACAGCATATACAGGGGAATATTTTCATGAAAAATTAATAGAGGGCTCTGTGAATATGTGAATTCAAAAGTGGGCTCGGTTTGTAAACAAATATTATTTGGAATACTGTATATATACACAGCTCAATTCTGATGTTGTAGTCATATACTGAACTGGTATATTTTTTTTTTATTACAGAGCCTGCCTCTGGTGCTGTACATCTTTATGAAGCTGGTTCTGGTGGTGTGTTTCTGTAAGGAGCATGGTTCAGGTGTTATTGTTCTATGTCGAGGCAGTTTTGCTGCTATATTTATGTATGAAGTTTGGTGTTTTTGCTGTATTTATAGACCGAGCTTGGGTCTAGTACAATATGTATTCACAATTTCACAGCAATGTTCCAGCTCACAGGGACTGGAGTCTTTCTCAAGCCTGCTGCTGTTTTCTTACTTACTCCTAACGGATGGATTGTGTCCTGAAACTGACACCCATATTTTTTTAATTCAATGCTGTTTTCTCTGACTTTGGTGTATTTGGTGTTATTTAATTATTTTGTGTATGTTTCCTTATTTGTTTTTTCTTTAAAAAAAAAAAAGTGTGTTAGGTATGAATGGGGCTCGACCAGCAGGTGAGTTATTGTTTATATTTTGTATATATTACATATGATTGGAACACAGTTTGTTGCGTTTGGTTTTGTTTTATGTTATGGATTTTATGAATATTTTTATGTTTTTTATTTTAATTTTAAAGATCTACAGTCTGCTCTGTTCTGCTGTACAGATGATCCAGGGGTAGAAGCTACAGCTGTACAGCAGAACACTAGTTATCACTCCTGTTTTGGACAAGAGATATTTAGTATGTCCAGTAGGTGGCAGGATTGCTCAGTGATGCTACTTCTTGCTTGTACTGGGTAGTCTTGCATCCTTGAATAGAGATGGAGAGAAGTGTGAAGAGGGAAATCAGTAGTACAGAAGACCTGCTCCTCTTTAGGTTAACTCCTTAAGGACACAACCATTTTTAAGCTTAAGGCTCAGCCCCATTTTTTGGATTCTGACATGTGTTGCTTTATATGAACACTGTTACTTATGTTAGCGATTCTGAGACTGTTTTCTCCTCACATGTTGTTCTTCATTCTAGTGGTAAATTGTGGCTGATAATTTTTGAGTTTATTTATAACAAAAAAAAGAAAAAATGTTGATTTTCTTGGAAAAATTAGAATTTTTGAAATTCGAAATCATTGCGTTTACAGGTCGATAGTTGCTGAATAACATTTCCCATATGTCTACTATACATTTTCATAATTTGTGAAATGTCTGGATAATTAATTTTGATGTCAAGCGGCTTACAAGTCACAAATAGGTTTTCCGTATTTTCAAAATTTCATTTTTTGGGGATAAATACTGTTTTGAATGAAATTTTACATATTCAACATCAAATAACCCCCATATACCGTATATATTCTTGAGTATAAGCCGACCCAAGTATAAGCCAAGGCCCCTAATTTTACCACAAAAACCTGGCAAACCTATATTTTTTAACTCGAGTATAAGCCGAGTTTGGGTTTTCAGCACATTTTTTGTGCTGAAAAACTAGGCTTATACTCGAGTATATATGGTAATCAACCCATTTTCAAATCTGCACCCCCTCAAACGATCAGAAAAAGCTTTTAGGAAGATCGTTAACCCCTTGAGATCTTCATAGTAATTACATCAAAATGGAGGTGAAATTTAGAATGGTTAAATTGTGTACGTTCATTTAGCCCTAAAATTTACACATTTTCAAAAGATAAAAGAGAAAATCCACCTTATAATTTATTATGCAATTTCTCCCGAGTACAGAGACTCCCACATGTGGCCGTTACTTGTTTTATGGTCGCACAGCGAGGCGTAGGAGGGATGGAGCGCCCTGCAGCTGCCAGGATTTTAGTTTCCTCATTGGCCCTCATTTAGTTTTGCAGGCTATAAAATTTTCGCTTTTTTGTTATTCGGGCCATGTGACGGCATTTTTTTTGCGGGATGAGATGCTTTTTCCAGTGTTACCACTTTGGGGTTCTTATCCTCTATTGATAAAAATGTAGGAACTTTTTTGAGAACAGGAGTAGAAAAGCATCAATTCTGTACTGGATTTTTAACTCTTTCTTTTTTTTTCGTGTTCACCGTATAGCCTAATAATCATGTTATCTTTATTTTATGGGTTGATACGATTAAGGGGATACCAGACTTGAATATTTTTTGTTTTACTAAATTTTCCAAACAAAACCCTAATGTGGGAAAATCAATTTTTCAATTGCTGCCTTTCAAGTGGCATAAAATTTTTACTTTTTTGGCCACGGAGCTGGTTGATGGCTTGTTTTTTGCGGGACATGTTGTACTTTGGAACAGTACCATTCTGGAGTACATATGTTTTTTTGGTCACTTCCTATTGCATTTTTTGTGGGATTCAATAGGTAAAAATCCAAATTTTTGACAGGGTTTTTACAGTTTTTTTTACAGCGTTTATCGTGCGGGTTCAATAATGATACAATTTTATTTGGGTTGTTACGGACGCGGTGATACTATATATGTGGGGTTTGTGTTATGATTTAGACTTTTTTGAGCGTTATATGTCTCTTTATATGTTATGGGCATTTTTATTGATTTATTTTTTATTGAATAAGATTTTTTTTTCACTTTTTTACAGTTATGAGGTATTAGCTAAATTAGTTATAGCCGGCATCCCGTGTATCCCGATGCCGGTTCGGCTCAGATCTGAACCGACATCAGCTCTGCGTCCGATATATTGGACGCTGAGCTCTAACTCACTGTGCTCATCGTCTGCAGAGCCGCAAGGGGTTAATGTGAAGTATTTTGTCTGTTGTAATGTAGGCTCAGAATACTAGCTGCTGTCTGCATGCAGACCACAACAACAGCAGCATACGTCCATTTTAACCCCTTAAAGACCAGGACCTTTTTCATATTTGCGTTTTCATTTTTCTCTCTCCATGTTAAAAAATCCATACGTTTTTTTATTTTTACATGTAGAGAGCTGTATGAGGGCTTGTTTTCTGCATAAGAAATTGCACTTCATAGTGATGGTATGTAATATTCCATGCCATGTACTGGGAAGCAGGAAAAAATATTCCAAATGTAGTGAAAATGGTGAAAAATACATCTGTGCCGTCTTCTTGTGGGATTGGATTTTACGGCTTTCACTGTGCACCCCAAATGACATGTCTACTTTATTCTCTGGGTCAGTACGATTACTAGGATACCAAATTTATACAGGTTTTATAATGTTTTCATACATTTACAAAAATTAAAACCTCCTGTACAGAAAAAAAAAATTAATTTTGCCATCTTCTGGCACTAATAACTTTCTCATACTTCAGTGTACAGAGCTGTGGGTGTTGTTATTTTATTGTGACTTTTGGTGACTGTACTTTAGCACTTTATGGCCTTTTGATAATTTTTTATTTCATTTTTTATATTTTTAAAAATGGCAAAAAAGGGCGTTATTTTCCGTTACAGAGTTAAACCTTGGGAAAACCGTTATTATATTTTGATAGATCTGTCATTTTGTGATGCGGCAATACCGAACATGTGTATGATTTTTACTGTTTATTTATATCAGTTCTAGTGAAAGGAGGGTGATTAGAATTTTTAGGTTTTTAAAAATCATTTTAATTTTTTTACTTTTTTACTATTTTTCAGACCCCTTAAAGCCTTACTTAAACCCTAGGTTGTCTGATTGATCCTACCATAAACTGCCATACTACAGTACAGCAGTATATGGGGATTTTAGACATCATGTATTACAATGGGCAAATCGCACATTGTAATAACCAAATTAAAATCAGATAGCCTCTGGTCTTTGAATGATCTGATTGCGGCCTCCCACCCCCCGATGACTTCACAAGGAGAGGTGATCGAATCCCAGATGGCAACGCCCATGCGCTTCTTGAATGCCTCTCGCATCTACAGGGTTAACACGGCACCATGACCACGCACAGATGTCCTATATTTCGCCGTGTTACAGTGTTAGCCCTCCTCCTCCTCTCCAGGGGGCTGACGTGTGAATGTCCGGCTTACCGCTGTGTGAATGTGCCCATATTACAAGCATTTTTCCCAGGCGATCCCCGCATGTCAAGATTAAAGAACACCGCCAGGATCAGGATAAAGAGGAGTGTAGGGGAGTATGTGTAGTTTGTTTGTAGTTTGTTAAACATACTTGTAGATTTCCTTTAACATTTAACTGTGTGCATTGTCAAATAATAGTGTTCATACTAGCAAAAAAAGAACAATAGCAGTAAGTAATATAAGTAATAGTGTATAAAGCCAAGTGCGTATGGACCCTCTAAAGCAGTGGTCCTCAACCTTCGGAGCAACTCCTTCATTAGACATTGAGAAGCAGAAGAAGTTCCTTCTAAATGTGTGTCAGATGGCACACTGGATATGAACACCCCACCCCTCTTTGGTTTCTCTGCCCCTGTTACATCAAGTGTAGTAATTACTAGTTTTATTGTTGATACACCCATCATATTATTATTAAATAATTATTATATAAATAGTTATTAAAGTGTTGGTCACTTTACCTCATTTGTGTCATGTTTGTAATTGTGGTGCGCAGGATATTAGGTAATGTACCAATACACATCTATTAAAAGTTCAGCACTGCTTTCTTAATATTTAAAGTGAAGTTTCCCGACTGTTACCTCATCAGCCAGATATTCCTGTCCTTAAAATGGCTGCAGATGGAGGGTCATGTGATCTCTATCTCACCATGAACAAATCGCCCTGCCAAGACAACGCTAGGATGGTTGTTCATGGACAGATAGAGATCACGTCCATCAGCAGCCGTTTTATGGTTGGGAATGTCTGGTTTATGAGGTAAAAGACAGTATCCTTCAATTTAAATATCAAGGGCATCTGATTCATGATTCATGTATTTCACAGCCTAACTGAAAATTCTCTGAACTGTGGAGGATTGATCAACCAGGAGAATGCTCCCTATTTACAAGAATAGAACTACTATAATACCATCCCCTATGTACATTAGCATAAATAATATATTATATATATAATTTAATACTGCTCCCTAGGTACAAAAATATAACTACCAGGATACTGCAGAATAGAGCTATTACAATAGTGCCTCCTATATAGAACAATATATCAACTATAATACTGTCCCCTATGTACTAGAATATAACTACTTTAATATTATTCCTATGTACGAGAATATAATTTCTATTACAACACCCTCTATGTACCAGGATTTCTACTAGGATATTGATCCTATGTACAAGACTATAACTACTAAAATACTGCCCCCTATATACAAGAATATAACTACTATGTTACTGCTGCCTATCTACAAGAATATAACTACTATAATACTTATCCCTATGTACAAGAATAAAACTACTATAATACTGCCCCCTATGTACAAGAATATAACTACTATAACACTGTCCCCTATGTACAAGAATATAACTACTATAATACTGCCCCCTATGTAGAGGAATATAACTACTATAATACTGCCCCCTATGTACAAGAATATAACTACTATAACACTGTCCCAAATGTACAAGAATATAACTAGCTGTATATATGTCTCCCATACGGCTGTGTGAATGTAGACTTTATATATAAAAACTGCTACAATATCTTCTCCGATAAACAAAAATGTAATCACTATGATACTGCCCCTAAGTAAAATATATTATAATACTGCATCCTATGTACTCTATGTACCAGAATATATCTACTAGGATACTGATCCTATGAACAAGACTATAACTACTAAAATAATGCCCCCTATAAACAAAAATATAACTACTATGATACTGCCCCGTATGTACAAGAATATAACTACTTTAACACTGGCCCCAATGTACAGGAATATAACTACTATAATACTACCCCTTGTGTACAAGAATTTAACTACTAAAATACCGCTCCCTACGTACAAGAATATAACTGCTATAATACCGCCCCCTATGTACTGGAATATAGCTACTAAAATGCTGCTCCCTATGTACAAGAATATAAATGCTATAATCAGGGGCGTTGCTAGGGTGGTAAAAGATCCGGGGCACGGGCCCCAATGCATGTGTGTCACACTTTAAGTAATGCCCCCTCCTGTACATAACCCTTCACATGTGGTTGTGCCAATAACAACTTTACAAAAGGTTTATACAGCTACAGAAACCACAGGAGAAATCCGTACTAGTTACATCCAGTGACTGCAGTTGGCGCATCCTCCATCTTCCCATTAGGCATCACCACGTCTTATGTTCCTAATTGTCCCTACATCTTGGTTCCCTGACAGTGTTATCCTGCTGCTGCCACTAACAATCTCCCCCAAATACTGTAAGGTTGCGCTCACACAATTGTCTTGCATTTAAACGAAACCAGGTGCATGTTACCGATCACATGTGTTTCACTGGAAAACATATGAGATCAAACCAAGGCCTGTTCGAGTGCCACTTGTGAACGTGCCCCAAGAATTGTGCCCCACAAAGTTACCCCAAGTAATGTTCCTTAAATAGCCCCTCAGTAATGTCCCCCACACAGCTACCCCCAGTAATGTCCACCACACAGCCCCCGAAGTAATGTGTGCAACAGACCCCCAGTAATGTGCTCCACACTGCTACCCCCAGTAATGTCCCTGACACAGCCCATCCAGTGATGTCCCTCACACATCCCCCCAGTAATGTCCCCCACACTGCCCTCCCAGGAATTTCCCCCACACTGCCCCTCCAGGAATGTCCCTGAAACTCCCCCCAGGAATGTCCCCCACACAGCCCCCACAGAAATGTGCCCACACAGTTCCCCAGTAGGTAATGTACCAACACAGCCCACCAGTAAGTAATTGCCGACACATATCCCCCAGTAATGTGCCCACACAGCCGCCCAGTAAGTAATATGCCCACCCAGCTCCCTAGTGAGTAATGTGCCCCCACAGCCCCCCAGTAAGTAATGTGCTCATACAGCCCCCAGTAAGTAATATGCCCACACAGGCCCCCCAGTAAGTAATGTGCCCACCCAGCCCCCTAGTGAGTAATGTGCCCCCACAGCCCCCCAGTAAGTAATGTGCTCATACAGCCCCAGTAAGTAATATGCCCACACAGGCCCCCCCAGTAAGAAATGTGCACACACAGCCCCCCAGAAGGTTATGTGCGCACACAGCCCCCTATTGAGCAATGTGCCCACATAGCCCACTAGTAAGTAATGTGCCCACACAACCCACTAGTAAGCAATGTGCCCACATAGCCCACTAGTAAGTAATGTGCCCACACAACCCACTAGTAAGTAATGTGCCCACACAACCCACTAGTGAGTAATGTGCCCACACACACCCCAATAAGTAATGTGCCCACACAGCCCCCCAATAAGTAATGTGCCCACACAGACCCCCAGTACTTAACGTGACCACACAGACCCCCAGTGAGTAATGTGCCCACACTGCCCCCCAGTAAGTAATGTGCCCACACAGCCCCCCAGTAAGTAATGTGCCCACACAGCCCCCCAGTAAGTAATGTGCCCACACAGCCCCCCATTAAGTAATGTGCCCACACAGCCCCCCAGTAAGTAATGTGCCCACACAGCCCCCCAGTAAGTAATGTGAACACACTGCCCCCAAGTAAGTAATGTGAACACACTGCCCCCCTGTAAGTAATGTGCCCTCGCAGCCCCCCAGTAAGTAATGTGCCCACACAGCCCCCTTGTATGTAATATGCCCACACAGCCCCCAGTAAGTGATGTGCCCACACAGCCCCCTAGTAATGTGCCAACACAGTCCCCTAGTAATGTGCACAAGCAGCCCAAATAGCCAACTCATTTACGTGAACGACCTGAGCTGGCTCCCGTCAGTGAGCCAATGGCTCACTAAACCCCACCCCCAAACGGCTCACTGCGCCCACTTTAACCCGATAATATCAGGTTAAAAGTGGAGTGGTTCAGGGTGAATGACTGGCATGCGGCTCCCTATTATATATAAATAGGGAGCCGTTCAGAAACGACTCTTCTTAGTGATCCGAGCCTAATGAGCCAGCTCACTAAGAAGAACTGGAATTCCCATCACTACACTGATGCAGCTCTGTGTATGCACTGCTTTCCCCGGAAGGTCATGTGATCATGACATCATCACAGGTCCTTCAGCCTCCAGGAGTATTATTCTCCCGGGGGCTGCAGCTCCTTCTGGGGAAAGCAGTGACTGCACACATTCTCATCACTATCTGTGTCCTGAGGACACGGATCGTGATGAGAGAGGACAGAATGCCTGGGCAGCGGGAAAAATGTCCTGCTGACCCGGGGAGTTCTGGGGCTCTGGCCAAAAGATCCGTGGCAAGAGCCCAGGATCTTTTGACCTAGCGACGCCCCTGGCTGTAAAACTTCCCCCTATGTACAAGACTATAACTACTAAAATACTGCTTCCTATGTACAAGAATATAACTACTATAATACTGCCCCCTATGTACAAGAATATAACTGATTCATACTTTACCATAATTCTAATTACTGTTCTATTTATTTTTACTATTTCTATCATCAACCAGTATGTTTCATTTAAATTGTTTTTATACTTAATTATAATGTCAACATACATAGAGCATATTCAAGCACAGAAATTCAGTTTTTTTAGAATTCCACATACCTGGCTAACCAAAATAAAGAACGCTATAAACAGGATGGTTTACTGTAAATCCAGGTAACTTAACATATCCCACAAGACATGCTGACATATCAGGGTTAACACTAGTAAATACTAGAAGGACAGCATGCAGAGATCTAGAAACCATCAGAAATTGATACAGAAAGTATATTGGAAATCTGTATAACTTTTTATAATACAAACAACATTAATTTGCTGTAATGGGAATACCCCGTTATCACTTATGTTCATCACTAAACAGTTAAAGGGGTATTCCAATTTACTTTTTGTATCAATTTCTGACTATTTTCTAGATCTCTGCTTGCTGTCCTTCTATAGAAAGATTCCATGTTTACTTCCAGTGGGCAGAAACCTGACCACAGCCACATAGAAATTGATTGTAAAGCTCATTACATCACACAGCTCTGATAATTTTTAGTGATACTAACGAGCCGTGCACCTGTTTAACCATGGTCGGATTTCTGTCCACTGGAAGTAAACTTTTTATAGAATGACAGCAAGCAGAGATCTAGAGAATTGATACAGAAAGTACATCGGAAAATTGTACAACTTTTTATCATAAAAACATTAACATTAATTTGATGTAATAGGAATACCCCTTTAAGGATTGAAAATCTTATTGTTTTAAAGAAAAACAAGTTCACAACATGGTTTGGTTGAGGTAGCTGTATTATACGTGTTTTCCAGCCTTACTATGTAATCACATGATTGACTAAGCCAAAATAGGCAAGGAAAAGAAGTAGACATTGTTTTATACCTAATTGCTGTACTTTACTTTAATGGGCATAGTAGAAAAGATTATTTGTTTGCAGGAAATGGTCTTGTAAAACCTTATCTCAATAGAAGTGTTAATGCAGTAGTCAGCATGATTGTTTTCTTCTTTGTCTAGCAAACAAGAAAAGTGGTTTCTGTGTTTATTGAATCTCTTTGTTTCATTGCAAAGTGCATAATAGAAATGCTGATGGATTCGTATGTTTGAGTTTGTGTCTCTGTTACTGGTATCAATAGGGATGCTTGAGTTTAAAACAACATATTCTATTTGATAAACTCTTAACAGCAAGCATCTTTTATTATTTTTTGCTTATTAATCTCACTGCATTCAAAAAGCCATAGGCCCACATTTACCAAAAATAGTGCAAACGGCACTTTACCGTTTGCCTGCGTAGTGTGCAGAGGGTGCTGGATTCAAGATTTCGGTTCTTTATGCATTTGACTCTCTCTGCACTTTCCTGACAAAGTGCACCCCTTTTTTTTTGGTGCACCTTTAACATAGGATGTGCAACACATTTATGTCAGATTTTGCACGATAAATGTGGCGCACGGTCCAACTGAACATCGGAACACCCATCTCAATGCAGATGCATGATGAATAGTGCAGCAGCACTACAAAATAGCCACGTGCCACACAAATGTTGCGCAGACACTTCTTAAATACCTGTGCAAGCAGTTTGCACCTAAAAGAAAGTGCAAAGTCAGACAGAAAAATGGTGCACATCCCTTAGTAAATGTTTTCCATTATACTTTTCCATTATTTTTACATCACTGCAGCTTGTTTTGGGCAGGGCAAGTTGTAGTGCTTAATGGTACCATTTTGAAGCATATATATGTAATTAATTTTATTACTTCACTCTGCATTATTTACCAGGTTGGGAAAAATCTTTGACTTGGTCTCAGGGCCTTATAGCCAGAGACGGTGACCATTTTGGTGAAATCAGAGTTGTAAAAAAACACGACGGACCTGATGGCTTCCTCCCTTCAAAAATCAACTTTTACAAATATGCTAATGAGGAACATAGGGGCAGGGTAAGACAATCTAACAGCCTATGAATCTGCAGCACAGATGGGCTCTCGGAACCTCCCCAGTAGCCTTTCAGGCTCATCATATCTGTGTGATGTATATCTGTATATGTTTTGTATCTCCTTCATGGCTGTATTAGACAGGCCGGTAACTGCTGTTGGTTCGACCTCATGGTCCCTCAAGTCCCCTCATGGCCACTAAAAGCTCCCATAACTGTCATTATGATACCTATAATATAGTCTGTTGTACTGCAGTATATTGTTTAAATGATCAGACTGAATGAAAGTACAAAAATACATTTTAAAGTGAAAAAATGTAAAAAATAAAATTTAAATCACCCCCCTTCCCTTGAATACACATAAAAATAAATAAAATTAGCAAAATCATAAACATATTAGGTATTTCCATGCCCTGAAGTTTCTGATCTATTAAAATATAAAAGTAATCATTAAACAATCAAAAAATTACAGTTGGCAGAATGTAGCGATGAAAGGGAATTTTTTAATGCAAGGTATTTGAATTTTTTTAAAGATTTGAAGACATAACTAAGCTTTATAAATTTAGTATCTCTGCGATCATACTGATCCAAAGAATAAAGGAGAGGTGTCGTCTCGACTGCACATTGAAACCGTAAAGATAAAGTCACTAGAAAATTGTGCAACTGTATTTTTTTGCCAATTTCAGTGCATTTGTTGGAATTGGCTTCCCAGTACATGGCACAGGATATTTAATGGGGTCACTAGAAAATATTGTACATTTTATTTTACACGTAAAAAACCCATATATTGCTTGGTAAACAGAAAAAAAAATCGAAAAGTTATGGCTTGTGGAAGGATAGGAGTGAAAACGGAAAAAAGAAACTTGTTTTTGAAGGGGTTAAGTAGATCAGTGTAGCGTAAGACTTAGGCATAAGATATACTTTCTTTTTAACAATTCTCTCATAGAGTATAAATTTGTTACTGCTTAACTATTCCACCCCGCACTGCAGAGATATTTCCTGTGCATGTAATGCTCTCCATGACGCAAACAATGCAATGACATCATTGTGGTCCTTGCATTACTCGGTTCAGGAGCAATGATGCTGGAGGTCATGGAAGCTTCAGGAGGTAAGTGAGCTTATTATTTTATTGTGAGCTAATGTATAAACTTGAATTTATTTTTGGAGGGAGTGGGCCATGCATACTGGTGTTCTCTGTTTATATAAATATGTAATAAGGTAGAAATATGTGTTATTATTTATTATGGGTGCATTATAGAGAATCAGATTGAGAGATGTTATTATACATTATGGGCAGTCATTATGCATATCATTATTATTATTATACCTTATGCAGTGCTAGATCAGTTATCAGGCCCGGCGTCAGCACCCGGCTGACTCGGGTAAGTGCCAGGGCCCCAGAGCTTCAAAGGCGCCCACCCACCGGGCCGGTCTCACTACCTCCCCTGAATGTAGGCCACATAGGAGGTGGGCGGAGAGGTAGTGGGACGGGCCGCCTGCCCTACCCACCTCACATGTGACCTGCCCCAAGCTACCCACCTCTCCTGTGAAGCGGCACGTCCCGCACCTCGCGTCAGGCCCGGCCTTCACGCTCCAAGTCCTGCCAGCCTGCACACCTCGCGTCCGGGCTGCACAACTCGTGCCTGGCTGCCCTGTGTGCCTCATGTCCGGCCTGGCCTGTCCGCGTGCTGTCCACCTTCTCCTGTGCAGTCTCCTTCCTGAGCTTGCCACCACGTTCCCACCGGGGTGAGTATAATTGCAACATATGTAAATGCATGTATATGTGTTTGTGTGTAAATGTGCTGTATATGTGTTTTTTTGTGTATATATGCTGTATATTTGTGCTTAGGTGTATATATATGCTGTATATCTGTGTGTATGTGTTGTATATACTGTACTGGATGGGTGTGTATACATGCTGTATGTATGTGCGTATGTGTTGTATATACTGGATGCGTGTGTGTATATATGCTGTATATCTGTGTGTATGTGTTGTATATACTGGATGCGTGTGTATATATGCTGTATATCTGTGTGTATGTGTTGTATATACTGGATGCGTGTGTATATATGCTGTATATCTGTGTGTATGTGTTGTATATACTGGATGCGTGTGTATATATGCTGTATATCTGTGTGTATGTGTTGTATATACTGGATGCGTGTGTATATATGCTGTATATCTGTGTGTATGTGTTGTATATACTGGATGCGTGTGTATATATGCTGTATATCTGTGTGTATGTGTTGTATATACTGGATGCGTGTGTATATATGCTGTATATCTGTGTGTATGTGTTGTATATACTGGATGTATGTGTATATATGCTGTATAGCTGTGTGTATTTGTTGTATATACTGGATGCGTGTGTATATACAGTATACTGTATATCTGTGTGTATGTGTTGTATATACTGGATGCGTGTGTATATATGCTGTATATCTGTGTGTATGTGTTGTATATACTGGATGTGTGTGTATATGCTGTATATCTGTGCGTATGTGTTGTATATACTGGATGCATGTGTATTTCTGTGCGTATGTGTTGTAAATACTGGATGCATGTGTATATCTGTGCGTATGTGCTGTGTGTATATATTGGATGTGTAGAGTTCACTGTTAAGGGGCCCGCTGAGGCTCTATTGCCCAGGGGCCCACTGAAACCTGGAGCTGGCCCTGTCAGTTATAGTGGGCCATGTGCAGGTCCAAAATATGGGGCAATAGAGAAAAAGTGAGAAGGCATGATGAGAGCATATGGTCTCTCTCATGGAGCTCAGGTTGAAACAGACAATAACATAAACAATAAAATGAGTCAGAATCCTTTAAGGATGTTGCTCCACAGTGAGGAAGATGAACTAAAAGTTTCTCAGCGGAAGAGAGAAGTAGTATACTGCAAGGGAAATGCCTAGTAGATCTCAGTAACCCCAGTGATGCATGCAGTAAAAGGCCCTTTCCACAGTTGCATTGCAGATCACGTCAGAGTCTGATCAGGGTGGGATCAGGGTTTGGTAAGTGAAAAACTGACATTTTGCATCAGACTTCAATAAGTTTTTGGTCAGAGTTTGTTCAGTGTCTCAGTTTTTCATGTGTGTTTTCAATGCATTTTCAATGCAATTTCAAAGCCTTTTTCACGCACAGATAACGCACGTGAAAAGGACTCAGGACTGAGCTCTATCTTTTCTATGGCAATTGATGACTTGCATGTGTCTCAGAGTGTAATGCGTTTTTGATGCATCTGCAACATCCCCCACCGGGGCCTAGCCCTTGAGGTGAGGCCTGGTGACAGCCGGGGCCCGCCGTACCGGAGTGGCTGGCAGTTGCGGCCTAAGCACGCTATTGTCACGGTGCTTGGTACGGGGGAACCGGAGGGCTGTCCTACAGCCTGGCAGGTCTCCAGCAGGGTGGTGTTGGCAAGAAATGATGAGGGAGAGGCTGCTATAGCGGATCTCCCTGGGGCAACCCCTTAGTGTCCCGAGTGTGAGTCTCTGGGTGATGGACAGGGTGCCGGTGATGAAGGCAGCCGTATTAGCAGGGACCAGACGGAGACAGAAGTTGAAGAAAACAACTTACAGTTCTTTATTTGAACCGCAGGAACCGCAGCAAACGTGCCTTTAACAGGTAGGTAGGGTGCCGAGATGTGAGTTGGAGGGTGTCTCAGGAGATAGTTCACCAGCCTGGAAGTAGAGGGCAGGCTGGGAGGCAGCTGTGTCCTGGTAGGAAGCTTCAGCTTGTCCTGTAGGGCTTCAGGTATCACCTTCAAAGGTAAGATGATACCCCTTTTCCTCACTACACTAACTCTAGTCTAATGCTCCACTCTTCAGAGGCAGGGGCTATGCTCTTCCTGCTCTGGTATGGGCTAGACAGAGATTACTCACTCACTCACTGATTCTCCTAGGATTCCATACTAGAATAATCACCTAATGTTCTGATCTGAGCTGAGCTCAGACTAAACTGTTCTCTTCTCTCTCCTGAGAGAGACTTCTCTAGAACATTCTTGGCCAGAGGTTTTATTACCTCCCTTTGGTCAGGTGGTGGCTGCTCCTCCAATCACATCTCAGCTACAGAGCACAGGATGTAACACAGACATTGGTTTACATAATTACATCATACATTAACATCTGCCTTGCCAGGCAGGATTAACCACTGCAATTTCCCTTTGATCCTATAAGGATCATGTAGTGTAATATGATGTTACCTACAGGTGGGACGTATTCGCAAGCACTACCTCGCCATTGCATCGGCGAGGGTGTTGCATACCCCGGGGGCAATTGAAAGAGCCGCCCTCGGCTCGACTACAGTTGTTTTGGGGCACAGAGGGGGCTAAGGGCACTTCTAGGAAGTGCAGGCTATGTGAGGTGTAGGGACAAACCGCCCATGGTCCTGGAGACAGGCACCTGGGTTGGTGTCGGACTAAGACAAACATGTAGCTGTATGACAGTTGGTCGCTGACGCCATTAAACCGAACTGTACAGTAGGAAAGGTGTGGTGTCATGTCCTGTAATCCACTCCTTGCACCAAGGCCTGTATATTTGTTTGATCAACGCTTCTTCCCTGGCGGCAATTATATGGTGTCTATCTGCATTGCATGAGCATATGCGACACAAGTACCTCCTGACTGGCATCCTTACCCATGTATGGGTGGCATCCAGGTGCTATCTTTGTAACACCCCCAGTCCCCTAAAGACCCGCAGTTTACGGACTACCCCCATGTGCAAACCTCAGTTTGAGGGATCAGGTAGCGGTCAGTGTTTTACATAAAAGACGGTCCGACACAGCCACACTACAACCTGAAAAGCCTATGAAAGGGTTAATGCAGACTACTGGCATATATTGACAGTGTGCAAACATTTGGCAAAATCACATTGGCTTAGGAGCCCAATGGGTACACATCTTATAACATTGCAAACGTTACAGAGGTGGATAGGCTACTCAGGGTAGCACGATAGCAAATGTCTCTTTTCCTGCAAAGAAAAGGCATAAAAAAGTGCAAACAGAATGTCCGTACCTAAAAAGGAAGGCATTAAGTGCAAAATAATAAGTCAATGGCCACTTTTCCCTTGAAGTATCTGGCGAAAGTCTCTCAGAAGGTCTCTAATGACAAAGTCCATCTTCTGGGTACAGCCCTTGATGTGGGGGAAAAGTGCAATGAAGAAGCAAAGGGTCTCCTCTTTTTTTTTTTTGAGAGGGACAGAGTCCTTTGAAGAAATCTCTGCTGTGGCAGAGGAAGAGGTGCTATCATAGTACATGACAATAATCAGTTCAAGGTATGTCTCTTGACTGAGATAAATAGGGGTGAGAGTCTCAGGAAAGTCTCTGGCTCTTTGGGGTAAGGACAGAAATATACAATATGTACATAGTACCTGGAGAGGGCGACAGCCCTTCAGGGATTACTCAGCATCTTCGCTGGGTTCCACAGGGACAGGATCCAGAGTCAATAAGAAATCCTGTGCTTCCTCAGCGGGAGTAGGTGTCGGCTGGGGACACCCGGTGGCAGCAGTGGGTACTGCAGGTGCAGCAACATCCTCCGAACCTTCAGGGGGAGGAGCACTGTCGCCCGGGGTGTCGGCTGTTCTAGCCGGGGGCTCAACTGAGCCAGGGACCACAGAGGGGTCCATGAAGACATAAATGGGAACCTGCGGCAGCGCCGCGGCTCCTTCCGGCTCCGGTTCTTCTGGGGCCGGGTCATCACCCCACTGGTAGGTGACAACTGGAGAAGAGGGCCTAGTGGAAGCCTCCGGACAAGGCTCACCAGCCGGGATGTCCTCACCCACGGAGGAGCCGCGGGACCTGACAATGCTCCCAGCAGGGGAACCGGTGGGGGTGGCGCCCTGTATCATGCCCGGCCCATGGATGGCAATGGGACCCGTACTCACGATTACCGTGGATGGGGCATTCACATGGGTCACCGCCCGGGGACTCGCAGCCGAGGAAGAGGAGGTGTTCGGGGACTCCGGCCACTCGTCGTCCTCATACCAGTCATCCTGCGGGTAGTAGCGGTCCTCATCGGAGTCGGGGATCCGGATCACACCAGCCGCCCAGGGTCCACGCGGTCCTTCCTGCAGGGAGAACTCTATGCACTCGCCTGGCTTGAGGTTGTGCTGGCTCTCCGGCAGATCAGGCCTCTTGACGGACCGGCGGGGTATAAATACTTCCCGTCCGGTATAGTCCTGGGTAGCGAAGCCATAGCCCTTCCGCTTGTCGAAGAACCTGACCATGCCGGTGGTGCGGTTCTTCTCGACCCAAGCTCCCGCTGTGGATCTGCCGGCCATATACCGCTGGGCCTCCTTCTCTCGGCATCGCTGCTCCGAGACAGCGTCTCGGAGTCGCCGGCGGGTGGCCTCACCTCGGCCTCGAGGCTGCGGAGGTT
This sequence comes from Engystomops pustulosus, assembly GCF_040894005.1. Lineage (NCBI taxonomy): Eukaryota > Metazoa > Chordata > Amphibia > Anura > Leptodactylidae > Engystomops > Engystomops pustulosus. The sequence goes on along the minus strand of NC_092415.1, from coordinate 129,193,529 downwards.
CCGGTGCTGAGGCTCGAGGCTCCGGTTCAGGTTCGGATCTCCGTGGGCGACAGGTAGGTGCCGGAACAGGAGCAGGAACCACCGGAGGGTCAGGAACCACCATAGCGGGGCTAGCAGGCCGCGTAGCCGGAGGGGTAGGCCTCGGAGCAGGTGGGACGGCCATACCAGGCCCAGGCGTTGGCTCCGCAGGAGTCGGGGCCTCTCCACGTGGCGCCTCCACGTGGGCCCGCGCTACCGGAATGGCAGCCGGGATAGGGACAAGGATCCGCCCGGGTGGAATCGGGTACTGCGTCACCGTGTGGTAGCAAGTCCGGGTGACGAAAGCCCGAGTAATTCCTCGGTGCAGCCGATGTCCCGCGGAAGGTCTTCGGACGGGCTGCGCGGAGACTACCACCATCGTCTCTAGGACTTCATAAAACTCAGGACGCTCCACAGGAGGGAAGAGCGGAGGACCCCACATGATGTAGTCCTCACAGCTCAACATCCACTTGAGGTCTGGCGCTTCTCTGAGGCAGGGCAGGACGTCCGCCTCGGGCCAGGGGGTGGAGTCTGAGTCCTTCCCGCCAAGAGCTGTGGCGGGCTCTAATTTTTCCTGCGCCACAGGAGGCGGGGTTCGCGCCATTCGCGCGTGGGTGGAGCTTGGTGTGTCATCTGGATTTCCCGCCAGTGAAGGTTTTGGCGGGCTTGAATTATTTGCTGCGCCACAGTTTCTGAGGTAAAAATCTTCAGGCGCGGCAGCGCCGGATGTAGCAGAGCTGGTACAGTTCTGGCCAGGATTAACCTCTGGAGTGCTGGAGCGATGCTCGGCAGCACGTGGCAGCAGTATGACGCAGTTCAGAAACACACAAGTCCTTGGGCCTAAACCCGGATGGCAGCAGGGTTAGGCAGCACAGTCTTTTTAATAAAGGAAAGTCTTTAATGCCGTAATAAGGCACAGAAGTCTATATCCTGTTCGTGACGCCACTTGCAACATCCCCCACCGGGGCCTAGCCCTTGAGGTGAGGCCTGGTGACAGCCGGGGCCCGCCGTACCGGAGTGGCTGGCAGTTGCGGCCTAAGCACGCTATTGTCACGGTGCTTGGTATGGGGGAACCGGAGGGCTGTCCTAAAGCCTGGCAGGTCTCCAGCAGGGTGGTGTTGGCAAGAAATGATGAGGGAGAGGCTGCTATAGCGGATCTCCCTGGGGCAACCCCTTAGCAGGGACCAGACGGAGACAGAAGTTGAAGAAAACAACTTACAGTTCTTTATTTGAACCGCAGGAACCGCAGCAAACGTGCCTTTAACAGGTAGGTAGGGTGCCGAGATGTGAGTTGGAGGGTGTCTCAGGAGATAGTTCACCAGCCTGGAAGTAGAGGGCAGGCTGGGAGGCAGCTGTGTCCTGGTAGGAAGCTTCAGCTTGTCCTGTAGGGCTTCAGGTATCACCTTCAAAGGTAAGATGATACCCCTTTTCCTCACTACACTAACTCTAGTCTAATGCTCCACTCTTCAGAGGCAGGGGCTATGCTCTTCCTGCTCTGGTATGGGCTAGACAGAGATTACTCACTCACTCACTGATTCTCCTAGGATTCCACACTAGAATAATCACCTAATGTTCTGATCTGAGCTGAGCTCAGACTAAACTGTTCTCTTCTCTCTCCTGAGAGAGACTTCTCTAGAACATTCTTGGCCAGAGGTTTTATTACCTCCCTTTGGTCAGGTGGTGGCTGCTCCTCCAATCACATCTCAGCTACAGAGCACAGGATGTAACACAGACATTGGTTGACATAATTACATCATACATTAACATCTGCCTTGCCAGGCAGGATTAACCACTGCAATTTCCCTTTGATCCTATAAGGATCATGTAGTGTAATATGATGTTACCTACAGGTGGGACGTATTCGCAAGCACTACCTCGCCATTGCATCGGCGAGGGTGTTGCACATCTCCATAGACTCGAGTGGGTCAGAGTGCAATGCAAGTTCTGCGCATCAAAAGCATGTAAAGTGTGAAAGAGGCCTAAGAGTATTGTTGAACAAATAAACTAATAAAAAAGGAAAACTGATGTTCAGACAGGGGAGGCAGGAAATTACCATATCAGAAAAGCAAAAGGAAAGTTCTTAGAAGAATTAGAGGAGTAAAGTAGAGAAGGGGAGGTGTCCGGTATGTGGCTCCACTCCAGTAGTCAGCAAAAGTTTAAGTACCATTATATGTATGGTGTCTCTCTCTCAGTAATGAAGAGCCCCTGAGACATATCCAGGGATGCAAGATTTTCAAGTATTTCTGTTGTGTGCAATTCCCCTATGCTGCCAACTGTGTCAGGAGTGGCTCCAGTGAATTGGCTGTCCGTAAGAGGCATTCAAAAGAAGAGAGAGGACTCAATTACATGACCAGGACACCGTGGCTCTGAGAAAAAGAGACAACTATGAATATTTTAGCCAAGGGAGTTTACCTACATCTGGACGAGAGCTGAAGTCACTGAAGATATCAGAGGCAAACCTTCTAGGATCATCACGCTGTTTGAACCATAGGAACGTATCTATGGTGGAAATTCATGGTTATGGAATAACGTTGTAAAGGAGCTATGGGGACATGAGAGGATCTGCTGGTTGAGCAAGCCTTGCCAAACTGTCAATGCATTGCGTAAAAAGGATGCGAGAGGGGAGGCAACCATTGTTGATGCAGAATGCAACCAAAGAAGCATCCCCTGTTTAAAAGCTGGATGGCGAATCCCAACAAAAAGATGAGCAATGTCGATGCCTGATTCTAGTGTTTAAAGTCTGACAATCCTCCTCCCTCTCAAGTTTCCAGCAAATAAAAAAATGCCAATGTATGTAATGTGCGAAGGAAGCAGAACAATAAAGGGGGGGTAGAATAGCAAGTTCTTATAAAATATACAAAAAGCGTAACGTAATAATGCAGCCAAACAAAGAAATCTGTTCCTTGTGAGAAGAGGAGAGGTCTCTCAGGGTATGCTCCATCAGTGGTTAACATCATTGCCATGAGCATCTCTGACACCAGGGATACACGTCACACCAACACAAGTTTAGATTAAGCAAGATAAGGGTCTACCACACCATTTTTGATCCATTAAGGAGAGTAGGGAATCCCTAACTAGTAACCTGTATGGCGAAGTTTGGTTAAATTTGTATTGGGTTTCAAGCTACTGTAACATCTCTTTCTTTAACCTTACCCCATGTTTAATCAGGGTCCCTCTCAACACCCCTTTCCCATTGTTGTGGTAGGGGGCTGGTGACTGTTACGGAGATCCAAAAAAACTATCCAGTGTCCATTTAAGATCTGCTACAAACATTAAATTGTTAAGGAGATTAACATTTAATCTCCAAGTCTGAAAAAGGCATGAAATGTAGGGGAGTGATAGGTAAACAGGTGCATGATCACAGTGTATTATGTTTTCTATAGTTGCAGTAGGATCCCAGAAATCCCAGTTATTTGAGTCGAAACTTTCTCCGATGCTCGAGGGCTCGTTTCGAATACCGAACCCCATTGAAGTCAATGGGAGACTCAAGCATTTTTCAAGGGGACCAAGGCTCTGCACAGGGAAGCTTGGCTAAAAACCTGGAAACCTCAGAAAATGATGGAAACACTACGGAAATGGACAGGAAACAGCAGGGGCAGCATACATGAATGCCTCTGAGGCTGCCTAATCACACCATTATGCCAAAATTATGGGCAACAGCATGGCGATGACATAGTGACCGAGTGAGGCGAGATAGCATCTAAAACACCCAATAATTGACCCTGAGGTTGTAGGGGATGGCATGCGGAGGCAGCGGCAGGCTAGAGAATGGCATGTCGACATACCCCAAATGGACTCAGGCTTCAAACCAATTTGAAAAATTCCTTTTGGCGAGGATAACGTGTAGCAATGTACGTATCAATATTTGGCCTGGTTATGGCGGCAGAGAGAAACCAAAGGAGGTGAGCAAGAAGCGCTGAAATGATTTCCTATGTGAACAAAAGGTTGACGTTATATTTAGTCGATAACACAGCATGGCGGTGACAGATTGACCAAGTTCTATAACGTATCTGGTGAAACTCCCGAAAAATGAGCCTGACACAGCTTGTTTGCTAAGGGGACGACATGTGGAGGCAGCTATGGAGACGATGTGTGGAGGCAGCTATGGAGACAGCGTGCGGAGGCTGCTATGGAAACGATGTGTGGAGGCAGCTATGGAGACGGCGTGCGGAGGCTGCTATGGAGATGACGTGTGGAGACATGTGGGGGGGACGCGCACTCAGTCATACAGCTTTGCATCCATTGTCAAAATGACCCATATAAAATACCAGTGACCCATATAAAACACCAGGAAATCACAGCCGGTAAAACACCCAAAAATGTAGCCTGACACAGCTCGTTGCTAAGGGTGACGACATGTGATGGCAGCTATCGAGACGACGTGTGGAGGCTGCTATGTAAACGACGTGTAGAGGCAGTGGGGACGGTTATGGCAAAGATAGATTTTAGAGGTAAAAGGTTATAGTAGTAGATTAAAGTTGCTGCAGTTAAAACGATGTTAGTTGGATCTTGGGATGAAGCTGGTGGTCCACTGCCAGACGAGCTTTCGCCAGTCCAAGCCCCTGCCTCTAGGCTCCTCCCCACCCAAAATGGACCTGGGGGCCCGAAGCGTTTACTTTGAAAAAATTCTCATTTTCAAAGCAGGCGGGGTCGTTTAAATACTTCATCTATGAATAATGGAATAGCATTGCGGTTCTATTTATTTTTTCGCAAATGATTCCATGATTAAGAGCGACGGTATGGGGCATCCATATTTCGCCACTATTATTGAAACTTCAGGTCTCCAGCATGGCGGGGGTATATTTTGTGGATAACACAGCAGGGTGGCGACAAAGTTAACAAGTTTTTAAAAAAAAAGTGGAACCTTGCACAAAAAAATATCAAACCATATAAAGGTAATAGTCGACACACTCGAAGCGAGCAATCAAACAAAGACAAAGTAGTGTGTCACTGATGTAATTGGTCCAAAAAGACATGAAATAAATTTTACTGACATCAAACACTGAACACAGAAATGAATATAAAATCAATTAAAATTGTACCAAAGTATATACAATTATATACCATGTTATATGCACCATGATCGGTGCAAAAACAAAACACCTCCTGAATGGGTGACATCCACCCAGACCACCCCTAAACAATAAGAAAACACGTAAAAAGTGCAAGTGCCTATAGCAAGCTGCCATAGAAGTAAGAGCCAAGTAAATTAATGCCTGCAAAGTGAATAAGGTAAAAAGCCCAAAAATCAAGGGGGATTAAGGTAGTGGGGGCAAAACCCTAGTATACATTACAAATAACCTGGCAAGAAAACCAGTGAAGTAGCAGCATTCAAGCGGGGTGGTAGAATAGTGAGGAGGTGGAGGGCTCCCCACGCGTTATGTCTCCAACTGGAGACTTCCTCAGGGGTAAACCTAAGTCCCCTGAGGAAATCTCCAGTTGGAGACGTAACGCGTGGGGAGCCCTCCACCTCCTGACTATTCTACCACTCCGCTTGAATGCTGCTACTTCATTGGTTTTCTGTGTGATCATTTAGGTCGATGGTATGGTCAGCTACGTACTCCCTCAACATTCTTTCTGTAAAGACCACCCCTACTCTGCCGAGACTGGGGACAGGTGACAGTGTCTTGCTGGGGTGACATAAAACTGGCAAAGGCCTTGTAAAGCGTACCCCTGTCAGTGCTGGACAAGCTGCCTGCTCGCCTACTCTCCCTAGCTATTTGTCCAGCAGAAGTAAGCCCTCTGCCGCTAGCGCTGTCAGATGGGAAATACTGTTTCAGCTTGTGCACCAGGGCCTGCTGGTATTCATGCACTCTCACACTCCTTTCCTCTACAGGGATGAGAGTGGGAAGGTTTTGCTTGTACCGTGGGTCCAGGAGAGTGAATACCCAGTAATTGGTGCTGGAAAAAATTCTTTGAACGAGAGGGTCACGGGATAGGCAGCCTAACATGAAATCTGCCATATGCGCCAGAGTCCCAACACGCAAGAATTCACTCCCCTCACTGGCCTGGCTCTCCATTTCCTCCTCCTCCAACTCCTCTTCTTCTGCCCATACAGAAGAACATTCTCCTCCACCTACTCTGATACGCGCTGAGAAACAGACCGGAGGGTGCTCTGGCTATCAACAAGGGAATCTTCTTCCCCCGTCTCTTGTAACGAGGGCAAAGCTTCTGACTTCATGCTGACCAGAGAGTTTTTCAACAGGCCAAGCAGCGGGATGGTGAGGCTGATGATGGCGGCATTTCCACTGACCATCTGTGTTGACTCCTCAAAGTTACTTAGCACCTGACAGATATCAGACATCCACGTCCACTCCTCATTGTAGACTTGAGGAAGCTGACTGACCTGACTAGCAGTTCTGGTGGAAGTTGACATCTGGCAGTCTACAATCGCTCTGCGCTGCTGGTAAACTCTGGATAACATGGTTAATGTGGAATTCCATCTTGTGGGCACGTCACACATCCTTCAGCATCTGCACAGATCTCAATCAGCTCCCAAGGTACTGTTCTAGAAATTAAAACACTTGTCCCTGTGGCTTTAGAGTGTAATGTATACCCAAGGATAGTCAGAAATAGACAATCTATAAGGGTTTACAAAGACACAAATGGGTCCCTTGTAAATATGCAACCTGTAACTTTTTCCTACTTAGCATATTCCAAAGGATTGATCTCTTAACAGGCCTTTCACTTTCAAAGATCCCACTGATAAACTGAATTGTAAAGTATGGTTTGCCATTTCTGCAATTATTCAACTGCCTGCCATCTATTTATTAAGACAAGGAAGATAACCAAAGGGGACCCAAGATGAGAAGAAGAGGGAAAGAAAAAATTCTCACAGAATGCAGAAGACGGAACATGTTTCATTTGCATGCTGTGCCACCAGTCCATAAAGTATGGTTAAAGCCTTAACAATCTGAGCACCTCATGTGTGAACAGGCACCGGCAGAGACAACAATAAAGCCTGGAAACAGCTAAGACTCCCCCTGCTGCTTCATTTGGTCAGCCTGTTCCACTGCCGCCCAAGTCACAAGGCCACCTGTCTTTACACAAACCTTGTGACCACCAGTACCAACAGCAACACCACCATCACCAAGCTGGTCCAAACACTCCGTTCAGCCCCTGCTCCCCCTCCTCCAAATCTTCGATAGAAAGCGAAAGCTTTGCCCTAGCATGCACAAGCTCTGGTTCTGCATAGGAACATTTCCAAATTGCTGGCTTTTGAAATGTTCCAATTCAGGCTGGTGGAGATGGATAGCTTTAAAGATCTGATGGAAGCGGCTGTCCCAAGGTATAAAGTTTCCAGCCTCCACTACTTTTCCCAGCAGGCAGTTATCGCCCCCCCCCCCCCCACCACCACCACCACCAACAGGTTGTGGACATATAAAGTTGAAACCCGCTCATCTCTACTCATGACAATGCAGCAGCAGCAGCTGATAAGAATCGGCATACTCCACTAATGCCACTATTTCTTGCCCCAATAATGTCACTGTAGACGTTTTTAACAAGGCAATTTAATTCTTAAATGTCATGTGTCAGAAACCATATAATGGTCACTGTTACCCTAGGTACTCTAAAGAACAGTAAATTATGACAGTTTGCAGATTAAGGCAAACATAAACAAACATTTACTGCTAATGATATGTATGTGATTATACACCTGACTTCATTTCACAAGAAGCTATTTGTTTACTAGTTCCTTATAAAGTTTGATGATTTTCAAGTCAAGGTTAGTAGCCTTGACATACTCACATTCATATGTTCAAATGTAATTTATTTGCTGCAATATATGCTAACTATAGTTTTATTTTATCTTTAAAGACTGGTTTAAGGTAGGTTTTACCAGATTTCCAAGGCTAACTGAGTAGGAAATTAGCAGTTAAAATGCATGCAACATTTTAATGAGTTCACTTAACAAGTCATTCTGACTTGTACATTTTCTGTTACATTTAGAAAGTTGTAAAACTTTAAAAGAGCTGTAAAGTTTTAACACAACTTTGCATAAATTATTTTGTGAGTGTTGCTACCATAAGTGGGTTATTACTGAGTTTTGCTATACCTGGGAGCCATATAATTATGTTTTTTCCTTTTGTGGTATAAGGTGACTAAAGGTAGGACTTTTACATACACTACAATAACAATTTCATTAATATCCTTTGTTTATTTAAAATATATAAAACAGATATTAAAAAAACATTTTGTAATTTATACATCCTAAAAAGGAGTTGAAACTGTGAAATTGCAATAATTGCAATAGGTTGTACTTTTCAGCATCAATCCGTCATAACCTTGTTCCCAGCAGGAATCCATATGCCCTATCTAGCAAGATGCTATTGTTGTGCTTTAATAGTACATTTAGATGAGAAGGGTTTTATCTCCTGTAAATATGGGAGCACATAGGGAAGTATAGTTAAAGTTTGTACAAATGTATTTAATTAAATAAAACATTTTAACATGTCCCATGCTGGAAAAATAAAGCAGGATAAAATCTATGGGGGAGATTATAATGGCATACAAGACCTGAAATAACCACAATTCCCTGTGAACCACCATGAATTGCAATTATTGCCCCCTCATGCTACCTCCAAGCCAAGTGGGTATGGAGGGGGATTGAAGCGGGCCCTACTGAGCTGGTGCAGGGCGTTCCTGTCACAGGCCTGCCCACTATAGCTATACCATGCACTCAGGGCTGCTTCCACTATGCGGCGAGATGAGAATCTCGCCTCAGACGGAAGATGTCAGGTCCCTTAAGAGGGCAACACACAGGTGATTTATCACTCACCTCCACTATAGTTAATTCTGCGTTGGACATCAGCATGGTTGGCGCGCCTCCTGCCCATGTGCAGCACAAATACACACATTTGTATGGTCGCAAACTTACGGATGTACGTACATCCCCATAGACAGCAATGGGTGCAGGGAGCAATACAGTGCCTCACACGTGTAGCACCGTACCACTCCATACACAGGGAAAAGATAGAAGATGTCCTATCTTTCCATGTGTGCATGGCCATACTTCTGCATCTGTATGGAGAGGGGAGAGATCGACCCTCCTCCGCTCCAGTATGCCAGACGTAAGCCCACCCTAAGTTAGAGGTTGTCAGGTGATAGCAAGTTACCCCCTATCCACACAATAGGGACTAACTTGCTGATCAGTGACGGTCTCAGTGATCCGTTGGGGACCCACTTGCTATTACTTTAATTTACCTTCTGAACATTATACTAGTATCTGACACATAGAAAGAGAGATCAAATCAGAGATGATGAGATCCATTATATACATTTTAGACACAATGACACAGTCAGCTCTGCTGCATATCTGCTCTTCCACAACACATCTGATGTTTCTTCCCTCCCTCTCTCAGGATAAAGAACTTATCTGCCTTTAGCATGCAGCTTTTCTCTCCTTACAATGTGATATGCTGTTTGCCGGGAGTAAGTGAGTGTCAGTGATCTCATCTTGGAATGCAAGTGTAGGGGCTAGAGGCAGGGAGCAGCTCAGTTCATGCAGCATCATATAGGAGAGCAATATCCGGGGTCGGGGACCAGGGGCAACTGAAATTGTGTACAGCAGGACTCATAGAGATTGGAATTATATCTGTGAAATGCTATATGTTGTAAATAACAGTAAATTAGAGAATGTGTTATTTTGTTATCCTGAGTATATTTAAGAAATGTGTCTTTGTGGGAACACCCCTTTAATACTGCTGGCATTTGCAGGGTTCAGGTCTTAAGTGAATATGCCACTTTAACTTTGCAAAAAAAATTCGCAAACACCTCTAAGCTATTTCCTTAGCTGTGAAGGAAGCAAGTGCAGTTTAGCACCAAAACTTTCTGCTTCTTATGAAGCCGCAACTTCCGCATCTGGAATCTGGTTTTAACTAAGGGAACACTGCAAAAAACTCCCTTGTGGCAAACTTTGTTTTAGGCGCAAAAAAATTAAAGCAAAAGCCAAAAATTTGAAGAATGTGTTCTTTACAGTCAAAGTTTGTGGAGACATGGGTTCCAGTAAAACAATTTCTGTTTAGTACTGCTATAACCATGTAATTTATTTACAAAAATCAGCCCTATGGTGCTGCAAGGGTAATTAACATTGTTGCCCCAATCCACTGATTATGCTGGGTTACCAGAGAAGCATGTCGGCGGAGCTTCTAGAGTGTTTTTAATTTTCACTGTGAACAAAGTGGTTGTTATTATTGGTGTGTGAATGCAACAAAACACTACTAGAGCCCTCTATAATATGTTATCGATGTAGCTTTTCTTTTTGTGAGCTGGAAGTTCTGGGTTCAAATAAGCCCAGATATATATGTGAGTAATAATTACAGAGATAGTCAATCTTGGTTCAACATTGAAGCTTTTAATCTGGAGTTCAAGAAGTATTACCAGTAAGTTCTTTTTACTTTTGGCTTTTTCCAATACCAAATAAAATGTTCATTTTAATTTCTATACATTAGTGCTGGCATTAAATGTTTTGTCTGTTCCTGACAGTTTGTAAATAGAGAACTATAACAATGTCATCCACAGTACTTCCATAACAGGCCCAGGACCAGATTGACAGTGGTCAGAAGACGATTAATCCCTGACTATAATTAAAATATACAACTGGTAACATGAAAATTAGGTGCAGAAGTGGTGTATAGGAATCGGTCTTAGGGTACATTCAGACGGCCTTGACCAGATCCCGGATGAGCACAAGGCAGGGAGTAGGAGGAGTGAGCGCTCTTCAACCATCCTTTCTCGATAGACAGATGGTTTGACGCACCGCAAATCTGCCAAAATATATAACTCACTCTTTAAGGCTATTATTTCATAATTACATCTTTGGTACATTCATTACAAGTTTACTCAGCCTGAGCTAATGGCTAGTTTTCCATACTGCAGTTACAAAAAGATGCTGTGGAATAATAGCTTACAATATACTTTATTTCCACATCACTAACTACTAATGACTCCAATTGCAAGAGATTGTATTAAGAATTTAAAGGGCCTTAATGAGTGTGTTTAACTAACCATGATACAAGAACAGAGCTTCTAGAACCCATACTTGTAAAGGAAAATTACTCCACATACTTAGATGGAATGTGTCATGATTTACTTTTGTTTTTACTTAATTAGCCTCAGTAGGTTGTTGCTGAAACTTAATGGTAAATATAAAACTAAACTATAACTAGAACAGCTAGTGAGTAGCATGACTCCAGGCAGGCAATCAATACCAGGAGCCTCAGTCTACAGGAACAACTAGGGAATGTTGTATATACTGACTAGGATACATCTCTTCTGTTCAGCGTAGAGAGGAATTTACTTGCAATGTTTGAACATGATTGTCAAGAGTTTCCTGTACAAACACAAGTACTGTATATACTCAAGTATAAGCCGAGGCACCTAATTTTACCACAAAAAACTGGGAAAACCTATTGAGTCGAGTATAAGCCTAGAGTGCAAAAGGCATGGTTCACAGAATTCCTTAGTAGTATATAGCAAGCCCCCTTCCCCCAGTATGCCTAGCACATAAAAATAATAAACTCAGTACTCACCTTTACAACGCCCTCCACAGGTCCTCTTCTTGCTTACTATGCGCTGCTTGCTGACATCATAATGTGTGCGCAGACAGTGCATATTGAGCTGTTGCTGCCAGTGGACAAGAAGCTGCCGGGGGCCACGAAAAGGTGAGTATTGAGTTCATTTTTTTAAATAACCAAGTATAAGTCATGTGGGGATTTTTCAGAACAAAATACTTGGCATATACTCGAGTATATATGGTATTATCTTCTTTACCAAAATACTTTATTCAGATCAAGTTCAAGGGAACAGGCTAACAGCAGGGTTCTTACGAGCCTCAAGGGTCAAGAATAGTGCAAGGTAAGGTTAGGAAGAAAAATACTACTACTGACTAAGGTTTGTTAATGGGTATTTGCTAAAATATTAGTAATAATAGAGTAGTAGCTTATAGGTGTGTCCCAATAATGGATTTAACTGGTGGGCCATAGGTATCTTAGTCCAACATTGATAGTAGGCATCTATGAGAAACAGTGGCAGACTTTTATCAATTTGGATGCAGGGTGGCGCAGGAAGTGTGCTATATTTTTCAGTGGGATGTAAGTTTGTGGCACAAAGGATTAATAAATTGGAGGAAAAACAAAAAGGTTTAGAACTGTCTCCAAATTCATGAAGGTGAAACAGAACACCGTAGACCAGCTACCAAAAACTTGCCTATAAAATGAGTTGGAAAAGTAGAAGTGCCAGAAAAATTTTGGATTCACAAGCGCCACCACAATTCTGCACCCAAAAAAAAGTAGCAAGTGTTGGAAAAGCCCCGATATTGTGGTGCCGACACTTCATAAATAAGGTGCAACAGGCTCAACAAGGGAGGTCTTTCTGTTTTCGGCTACTGCTGTAAGAAGAGGGCTCACGGGCGAATATAAAAGTCGCTTTTGTACACCAAAGTATGAAAAAATTATTAGCGCCAGAAGGTGGCAAATTTAAGATTTTTTTTTTTTTGTACAGGTGGTTTTAATTTTTGTAAATGTATGCAAACATTATGAAATCTATATAAATTTGGTAACCCGCGATCATACGGACACAAAGAATGAAGTAGACATGTCCTTTGGGGCGCACAGTGAAAGTCGTAAAATCCAAGCCCACAAGAAAATGGTGCAAATGTATTTTTTCACCAATTTCACTGCATTTGGAATTTTTTTCCCACTTCCCTGTACATGGCATGGAATATTAAATACCCTTACTATGAAGTGCAATTTGTTACTCAGAAAACAAGCCCTCACAAAACTCTTTACACAAAAAAAATAAAAAGGTTATAGATTTTGGAATGTGGGGAGTGAAAAATGGAAAAGCAAAAACAAAACAAGGCCTGGTCGTTAAGGAGTTAAAATAAATTACACAACACCTTCAGCACATTTCCAAACAATACTGAGATCCTTGTGGTAGTGGCTTACAACAGCAAAGACATAATGGCACAAGAGAGTCTTTGGAGTTTTAGAGGAAAAAATTATACTGGGCTGCAATAACCTAGGTATCAAAAACCCGTACAAAGATTTATCTAGTGCTATTTTTATATCAAGATTGCTATAAATTTGTGTATATATGCACTCCAAGTGCAGCAGAAGGTTAGTTCCGTCCGTTATTGGGGAACATTTACTAACCCGGTCCCTTGGAGTTCCCGAAAGTGCATTGTCTAGCGACAATGCACTGTGCCGCGATTCACGGAAATCGTGCGCCCAATTTGGTTTCCATTATGTTGCTACCTCCCCATTTTTTGTAATGATGATCTACTTATGTGATGTATTAATAAATTTATTGAACATTTATAAATTACTTGTTTATGCAATCTTTTTCGTTTGGATTTGAAATATTTTGAGCATTGGACTGTACAGTGGCACCCGCATTGGTGCCCTTATCCCCAGCTCCCCCCTCCTGTTTAATTTGACACAATTTTAAAGCTAAATCCCACGCTCAGTCCCCAATCCCCAGTTAAATACCTGTCCTAGCGTTACAAATCCAGAAAACGTCGGAAAAACCGACGACAGTGCGGCCACGGACCCTTACTAAATAAGCCCCTATGTCTGCCTCAAAACTGATGTTTACACATTACAGCAGTTGCTGCTGAGGTTAATCATAGATCTGTGTCCAAGGATAAGTGCACATGTAGATAATTCAGTATACTCCCATACACACACACACAACGAATACAGTACTTATCACACAACTTCAGAAATCACAAGAGAAATCCATACTTATCACATTCATTGACTGCAGATTACTTTGTTATGGCCCCTATACTTAATAAATGCCACCTTTCATGTTATTAATCTAAGGAATCAAAAAGGAGTAAATGCATATCAGATTTTGACACCCTGCGATGTGGCATCTTGAGAGCTACCATGATACCAGAACAAGGTAGACTCCTTCCCTCAGAGAATGACCCTATTTTGTAAACCTAATGGAACCTGTCACCAGGTTTTACCCCACTAAACTGCTAGTCTACTCAGGTAAAGTATGAAATGTCCTTTCCAGGATCTCCTCTTTTATGTGGAATCTCATCTGTTTGCCTATTAAAAAAAATCCCTCAAGTTAGGCGAATATGACTATTCTCATCCTTTTTCAAATAAGATGAGTCAAGTTTAGTGGTTAATGAGGTGTCCATTTAGTAGCCTCTATCTTGGATTCTATAGTACCAAGATACATGCGTTTTATGTCATATTAAACATAAAAATCTCATCTTTCAGATGAGCTTATGCTTCTGTGAGCTACAGAACTGGACATATAGGCAGTTAAAGGAAACCTACCATGAGCAATCTACTATCAGAAGTAGATATGATGGCAGATTCCTTCTGCCTGCCTATGCCCTAATCTGTAATTTAATAAACCTAACTTGTTAAAAAGCTTTCTTTTTGTAAATTAGCTGCAGAGGCTACTGGGGAATGTACTAGCCTTAACTCCATGTACCTGGCAAGGTTAGTACATGCACCAGTAGCCTCTGCAGTTACTTTACAAATTACTAAAATAAAGTTTAGGTTAGGTTCCAGGATTATTAAAATGTACAGAATTGTAATGTACAGAAAAATTTTTTAAAAATTGACAACACATTGGGGCACATTTACTTACAATGCCACTCAAGTTCACTGACATTGTCCGTGTATAATGCAGCATGCGGCTATTCACTAAGATCGTGCGCTAGAAATCATTAAAGTGTTGCTTCGCTGCTTAGGGCCAACAGAGTTCATCATCTTTAACATAGGTCGTGCAACATAATTTCAAAGTTAAATATGGCGCTCAGTCTGAATCAGTTGGACCGACCAAGGGCACACCCCCTTATTTGTGTCACATGGAAGCGGATTGCATGCCCCACAATCGCAGCGCACACACTCCTTAACCCCTTCCCAACATTTGACGTAATAGCACTGCATCGCGGGAGGTGCGTTCCCGCAAAATGCAGTACTATTACGTCATGCTTCTGGCACCGGCTCCTGAACGGAGTCGGCGCCAGAAGCTGCAGGTGTCAACGCTGACCGCGGCGTGCAAGGGGCATTTCAGAAGAATCGGAACCCCCCCCCCGCGACGCTTACCGGGGGGTCCGCTGCTCCGATCGCAGCCCCGGGACTGCCGGTGCCCGGGGCTGCGCGATCCTCCTTCCTGTAGCCGGGTCCCTGCCTTCTGACAGGACCCGGCTGTCATTACATCTGTATTACACTGTGTAATGTGAAGAAGAGCTTGAACAAGTGATCAGTGGATCACTTGTTCAAGCTAACCTGTAAAAGTTAATAAAAATGTTAAAAACATTACATAAAAACATTTTTGAATAAAAATAATTAATTAAATAAAGTTAAAGTCCCCTAAACACAAATATTCCCTATACACATGCAATAAAGTGAAAAAAAACACAAAATCGCCAAAAAAACCCACATATTTGGTATCGCCGCGTCCGTAACAATCCGTACAATAACACAGAAACATTATTGGACCCCCTCGGGGAACGCCGTAAAAACAAAACCCGAAAAACACGCAAAAAATGTACATTTTTCATAAAATCTCTACACAAAAATGTTTTAAAAAGTGATCAAAAAAAGTTATGTGTGCAAAAATGGTACCTCTGAAAAGAACAACTCAACACGTAAAAAATAAGCCCTAAACTAGCTCTGTTAACCAAAAAATATTAAAGTTACGTCTCCGAAAAGATGGCGATGCAAAAACAAATGAGATTTCCTCTATATTAGTTTTTAGCCAGTAAAATTGTAAAAATAAAAGAAAAACTATATAAATGAGGTATCACCGTAATCGTAGTGACATATAGAATGAAGATAATATAATATTTTTAGTGTACGGTGTACGACCCCCAAAAAATACGAAAAGAAAGTAAACCAAAATTGACAATTTTCTTTTCACCCATACATTCAAGAGTTAATAAAATCTCATCAATAAGCTAATGACCCACTAAAATGAAGTATTTGTAAAGTGCATCTCATGTCGCAGAAAATAAGCCCTTATATGTCCAAATTGCCAAAAAAATAAAGATTGTATAGCCAATAAAAATTGATAATGCATAATCTGCTCTGAATGGCGCAGCTCCCTTCGATGCCCTGGCGTGTGCCCATACAGCAGGTTACCACCACATATGGGGTATTATTATACACGGAAGAGATTGGGTATCAAATTTTGTGGAGCGTTTTGGTATTTTATCCACTGAGAATTTGTACATTTTTTGAAAAACATATTAATTTAGCCAAAAAAATTTTACTTTCAAAATTGCATCCGATTTTGTTTTAACCCCTGTAAAACAATTAAAGGGTTAACAAACTTCATAAAAGTTGTTTCACGTACGTTGAGGGGCGTAGTTTCTATAATGGGGTAATTTATGGGGTTTACTTTTATTTAGGTCTCTCAAAGTGATTTGAAACCTGAGCAGGTCCCTCAATAGCAGGATTTTGCGTTTTTTATGAAAATGTGAAAAATCGCACCTAACGTTCAAAGGCCCATAACATCCTACAAAAATAAGAGTATGCATAAAAAACCATGTCCACATAAATTAGACATTTAGTGAATGTTAGTTATTACGTTTTTTTGCGGTTATGACTATGTATGGAAAAAGTAGAACATTTTGAAGTTCAAAAATCAAAAAATTTTCCAAATTTTCACCAAATATCTGATTTTCTCATAAATAAATGCAAAACATACCACCAAAATTTTTCAAATAACCTGAAGTACAATGTGTCACGAGAAAACAATTTTAAAATCACTTGGATATGTTAAAGCGTTCCAAAGTTATAACCACTTATAGTGACACAGGGCAGATTTGAAAAAATGGGCCGTGTCAGGAAGGTGAAAAGTGGCTTCAGCGTTAAGGGGTTAAATACCTGTGCAAGCCATTTTAGCCATGAAGAACAGTCCTACTAAAGAGCATCGCAAAGCGGCACAAAGCCCTTAGTAAATGTGCCCCATTCTCTTAAATCAGAATATTTGGGAACCTCTCTTCTAGGACAATTAATTGTGGGTCCCAGAGGTGGGGATAATCCTGTGTAAAAGGGATGCTATTTTCAGCCAACAATATTATACATATGTCCATATATGGAAATTTTGAAAGTAATGGGCATTGTACAAACAGCTGTTAGAAAATATGATGACCTTAGATGTAAAGATATGACAATGATAATGCCAGGAGGAAAAAAAAAATTAAATCATTGTTAATTTGCTTTCTTCCCCATGTAGTAGTATGGTATAGCTAACACAACACTTCTATCGTAATGTTCTATTGAAAGAAAAATACTAAAGGTTGGCCAATAAAGCCTCCTACCAAAGGAGAAAATGTTCATGAATCAGAATTGATTGTCTTTGACATCATAATTGTGACAATTAATGATGATAATTAACCATTGCTTAATTATGTGGATTATTAATTATGATTACATTGCATCAGTACACCATGGGGTTACTTGGGAGAGGAATAGCATGCTTCCAATAATACGCAAAGTACATACAATAGATATTAAAATATGTATTTTTTTTTAATTTAAATAAAAAAATCACTTACCAATTTTAGCCAAACTTGCCACCAGAATCCATAAAGCAATTATGTAGGGTGCTTGTACGTGATGCCATTTAAAGGTGACAATCTGGAGACTTGTAGGTGTCTCTGAGTTGTGCCCACCGCCATCATTTGAGTTTTCCCCACCACTTTTGAGATCTTGTAGTGATGCACTGATCAATGGGCATGCTAAAGTTAATATTGCCAAAGGAATAGAAATCTTCTCCATGGTGTAAGCTGTCGTGTGGAATTAGGAAATCAAGCTGCAAATATCCTATTTGTGATCTTAATGGATTAAATACAAGTTCTTCTGACAGTCATTTACCTATGGAGTCTACAGCAGTGCAATGAATCCTTCTTTATCAGCCCTGCCAGTCTCAGGTATTGCTTCTCAAATAGCTACTGTTAAGCTCCATTACATAAGAAATAAAGTGTACAGGTGTGTTCAGGTGCAAGTGAGGACTAGCACAGAAGCCCTCCTTTTAAGGTGCACAGAAATACAGATGGGTCCACCTTTTCTCCTCCCAGTGAGAAGGTACTTCTGAGCACAAAGAGGTCAGAGCTGGAATCGATTGTCTGGAGAGTGATGATATAAATGCCTTTCATATGTGGAGGAATAGTGTCCCATCGTGGGAGTGGTTAACTATCTTTTAGATGTTATAGATGTTTGTAGCAAAGGGGTGAGTTAACCTCTCAAAAATGTGTATGATATTGGAATACATTGCTGCACTGAGGTGCAGAGGTCCCATCACTGGAACAGATACTGGGGAACATCTTCAACATGTCAACTACAAAAAAACATGTTCCGTTCTTGATGTCAATAATATATTTAATTAAGGGCAGCCTCTAATATACACCATGTTAACACATGTTATCTACTTTTATACATGACCCGTCTGATTATCAGCTTTGAGATACATGAGCAGCATGGAAACAGAATATAGAATATATTATATTATATTATATTGAAAGGCATAGTAATGTACTATTTTATGAAACCAACAGCTTATTGGTGACCTAACCATAGTATAGCAATTAATGATTTCCCAATTGATCTCCATAATCCCTCACAGTACAATTTGCCACATTATTTTCCCCAAATTTGACCAAATGTATATCTCAGAACACGTCATAAATCCAAAAATATACAAAATATTCATAAGTTGATGAATATTATAATATTCATCAACTTATTATATACTCCAGTGATTTTCAACCAGTGTGCCGCGACACATGGTCAGGTGTGCCGCGGGGAAAGTTCCCCAAACTAGGGTGCCCCCTGTGTTTTTTTTCCTGGCAATGTGCAGCGATGCACAGTCATGGCTTCTTACAATGTAGGAGACATGTACAATAACACATGTGCAAGCTTTGAACCTCGCGCAACAAAATGACGTCACCGAGGCCGGGGCATCATCCTGAGAGCAGAGAGACTCTCGCATTTTCCCACCGCCAAGGTAATGCCCACCAATAATGCTGACTATATGAGCTTTTGCCTGAGCATATGAACTGTTGGCAGAATACTCAGCATATGAGCTGGTACTTGTAGTACTCCAGCAGTATACTGCATATAACAATGAGAAATACTATAGTCATGAGGCTGGAGTACTACAAGTACCAGCTCATATGCTGAGTATACGAGCTGGCACTTGTACTCTGGCCTCATGGTCATAGTACCTCTCATTGTACCCCTTTATTTTGCAGTATATGAGCCACATAATAATCAGCACCATATACTAGAAACAGGGAGAAACTGAGAACTGTTGGGGAAGAGCTTCGTGTGTGTCTTTCCACCATTCCTGCCAGGATATCCCTTTTGTGTTTATCGAAACAGGCCAAGGTTTCACACTGAGTGAGTAAAATAAATTTAGGATCTACATTATTAACTATAGTTTTTGTGCTATTTTGGTTGGTGGTGTGCCCCAGGATTTTCTATGTATAAAAAGTGTGCCGCGGCTCAAAAAAGGTTGATAATCACTGATATACTCTGTATACAACAGTATACCTTGATAATGTCCTAAACTGTCCTTAACTGAACAATATAGTCAGTTTTATGTCCTTCAGCAGCAAGTCAAGCTTATTGATTGACCAGGAACATAAAAACTTCTTTCAAGGTGACTGTCAGGTCTGGAACAAGGCATTTTGATGCCCTAAGCAGACTAGACAATGGCGCCCCTGCAACAAATATTTGCTCCATGACAATGCCACCATAACCAATTATATTGCAAACATAGTACAAGTACAACTGGATAGAGAGAATATAGTACAGAACAGTACAATCAGATATATCACATTTATAGGAAAACCCCAGCATAACACATATGCTAAGAAATAAACAACAAGATGAAATTTGAAGTGAAAAATGTATTCAATTTATTCAAGAAAAACATTAGAGCCACTGTTTTCTGTGCTTTAATAAACAAATTTGACAACTGCAGGAATCTAGAATTCATTTAGATTTGCATAATATTTTCTAGTCAAAGGGTCACATACTATATGGAGCCAAATTTGTAACCACCACAGAGGCATCAAATACGACCCAAATGCTGCACTGTAGCCCAAACACCACCCTAGAAATAATAAATAATACTGCAGCCCCAGACCAAACAATGGCTTATACCATAGAATAGACGATTGATGGCCAGATGATAGCCGATCCCCCAAACCAGATGATTGCTGATACTGCAGACCCCACAGACGAAAATGGACAATACCACAGACCACGAACAGGAAAGTGGTTGGTCTGGAGTCTGCAGTATCATCCATGATCTGAGGAGCAGACCAGACTATGGTTGATAAAGCAGACCGCAGAACAAATTAGGGCTGATACCAAATACCCCAGACTAGGCTATGGCTAATACAGTACAAAGAAGGTCATGGGGCCAGACCTTTAGGCCAGCACTATTCAGTACAGGTTGCTGATGTTGTGGTCATATAATTTTCTATCATGGACAATGGCTAAAGTAAAAAAAAAATGTTTTCAAAGGACAAAACAGCTTATATAAGAGTCTATAACCTATATACCCCTTACCTCTGACTGAAGGTATCAAAAATATAAAGTTTATAATTGGGTATTTTAACTGTTCCCCTTGGACTCAAAACACGCACACTTTGCCCTCTCTAACTGACAACACACACATCAACTCGCAACCGACACTCCCCCAATAACACACACCAGCTTTCCCACTGACAACACATATACCAGCTCCTTCTTAACCATTTATAACACACACAGGGGAGAAGATCAAAAACACAATACGTGGAGGAGATATCTTTGGCTTATTCACACATCGTTATTTTTTCACGTTTGCTGATCACAGATAACAATACAAGTCAATAAGTCTGCAAAAACAAAATTGACATTTGTTTGCAGTTTGCTTTTCACTGGTGATTCCTTTTAACCATTGTTAAGTCATTGATTGTTTTATTGCTACAGTGAAAACAATGGAGGAGGACACAAACAAAAAATGTGAATAATTTTTTTTTTTTGTTGACAACAGAAAATCCTGTGTTAATAAGCCCTAAGAAGGAGGGGATGCAGTTCATCCTTCCCCTTCACATCTCCCAATAAGGTAAGTATAGAATAAATGAACCTACTCTCATCCTGGTCCCCTTATCACTTATCTAACACACCTTAAGCCCCACTCCATGCCTACAGCAGGTGCACTGAGATATGATTACTTAAAATAATGTCAAGCACTCCTTTTGAAGTGAAATTTATTTTTATTTGTTATCTTTCTATGGCAATGCCAGATATGTGTAAGGTTTCAACTGATGGCACTCTTTATCAAACTCATGTAGCCAGTTAAGTCAGGTGGCTTTCTATCGCTCTGGAATAGCACAGTCCATACTGAAGGAAAGTGCTTCACTTACTAAGACAGTAGTAAAATCCTTAGTAAGTCTTCAAGCACACAAAATTTTCTTTATTTGAGCAAGCTATGGTTTTTTTGTTGCTTGTGAACATCCCCGTATATTTTACTGGGTTTATAGACACAGGGTCAGACTGGGGTGCCTGGGGCCCACCAGTGAAATTGATTTTGGGGGCCCACCTACTACTACATAGAAATATTCTGGGATAAGGGAATTTCTAATAATTAGCGGGGCAGAGAAATGAAGGATAAGATTATCCCTTTCTCCTCCCATCTCTGCTAGTGCTCGGCTCTTGGTTTGTGTACAGGGGCTGCAGTGGTGACGTTATCTCAGGGCATTAATGCTAGGAATAGTATAAGAGTTACCCCTGGTTTCCCAGGCTTTCTGCTGGTGGCTGGGCTGTGGTTAGGGATAGTATAGGAGTTACCCCTGGTTTCCCAGGCTTCTGCTGGTGGCTGGGCTGTGGTTAAGAATAGTATAAGAGTTACCCCTGGTTTCTGGGTCTTCTGCTGCTGGCTGGGCTGTGGTTAGGGATAATAAATGAGTTACCCCTGGTTTCCTGGGCTTCTGCTGGTGGCTGGGCTGTGGTTAGGGATAATAAAAGAGTTACCCCTGGTTTCCAGGCTTCTGCTGGTGGCTGGGCTGTGGTTAGGGATAGTATAAGAGTTACCCCTGGTTTCCTGGGCTGGTGGCTGGGCTGTGGTTAGGGATGTAAGTGTTTGCACTGTTCACCAACCTTCCAATAAGAAAATGCTGAAAACCTTTACAAGAACTGATGACAATAACCCTCCTCTGGCGTCACGCACCACATAGACAAGTCACACCTGTCTCTCTGACCCTATAGATATAACAGTATATAAGCTGAGAGCTGTCTCACACTAGAAGGTAAGTCAGTGACTACAATACTGATCTGACACAGGAAGAAGTGGGATCTTATACCTCACAGGTGACTTGTCTTCTCCTTCATCTCCCAAATCATCGTAAAATTTAGTTGCAGAATTTTCTGGCAGATGTGTTCTGGGAAGCAGATCCCCCTTACTGCACCCCTAAAAATACCACAGTTACTTACAGTATAATGTCACCTGGATAAAACGATGTCACACACACTGCCCCCCTCCAGATTTTAATAAGGCCCCCCTCATACACACTGCCATTCCCACCCCCTCCATATTTTAAGAAGGCCCCCCCATACACACTGCCATCCACCCCCCCAAATATTTTATTAAGGCCCCCCCATGCACACTGCCATCCCCCCTCATACTCACTGTCATTCCCCCCTCCTTATTTTATTAAGGTCCCCCGTGCACACTGCCATCCACCCCCCCCCCCCAAATATTTTTTTAAGGCCCTCCATGCACGCTGCCATTCCCCCCCTCCATATTTTATTAGGCCCCCCTCATACACACTGCCATTCCCCCCTCCTTATTTTATTA
Organism: Engystomops pustulosus; assembly: GCF_040894005.1. Lineage (NCBI taxonomy): Eukaryota > Metazoa > Chordata > Amphibia > Anura > Leptodactylidae > Engystomops > Engystomops pustulosus. The sequence continues at coordinate 129,170,681 of NC_092415.1, read as the reverse complement.
AAGTCCCCCCTCCATATTTTGTTAAAGCCCCCCCCTTCTCTCCTCCATATTTTATTAAGGCTCCCCCTTCTCCCCTCCATATTTTAATAAGGCCCCACTTCTACCCTCCATATTTTAATAAGCCCCCCCTTCTCCCCTCCCTTTTGCCAACAGAAAAAAAAAAAAACTTTACTCACCTCATGGCGTCACGCTGCATTCAGATTATAGATTGCGTGGCGAGATGTCATTGCGTGGCCACGTAATCTAAGGTTTGAGTGCGGCGGAAAGTACCCGGCGGCACCGCACTCACTGCTGTGGTTGTAGTCAGTGATGGTACCGTTTCCGGCCGCATCGAGTACTATAGAAACCACTGGCAGGGGCCTCAGATCGATCTGAACGGAGGCCCCTGCTAAGTGCCAGTGGTCGGGGCCCATGGAGGGATTCACCGCCCCCCCTCACCCCCCACCGATGGGCCAGAACAACCCTGTATAGACAACTATGGATCTCACAGCCTTGAGTCTGGGACTAGAGCCCATGAGAAAAATCTCAGAGTAGGTCCTATTCTTGGCCACGTTTACAATTACGTGACACACTAAAGGTGAAATCCCGCGCTCAGTTTAAATAAGTTAGACCGTCCTGTGGCACGCCCCCTAATTTGTGTTGCATGGAAGCTAGCAGAGATGCCCAAAAAAAGGATAGCATGCAACAAAATCCCAGTGGAGACACTTCTTAAATAGCTGTGCAAGTTGTGTAATTACCGAAAAAGTTGCACAGTCCGACGAAAGTGCGCAGCACGACCCTTAGTAAATGAGCCCCAATGTGCTGGTTGGATACCATGGAATGAGCTCAGCATTGGGGATGAGAGTCCTTGCATCAGAGGGAAATATGAAATTAGTCATTCCATGAAGAATATGAAGTCCCTGTGTTCTGATGGAACAGAAGCACAGACACTGTATTCATGTATTCAGTGTTGGCTCTGCTGGTATTGTGCAGAGTCTTGGTTTTCTGCATGATACCAGCCTAAAAGGAGATGAAACAGAACATTAAAAAGATGCAATCTACTTCATTATTTCATTCAATCTGAATCCAGTTTTAGGGCATATTAGGATAGCAATTCCTATTACATGAAAAGGCATTGATGGAACAATGATTGAATAGTTTTAGTAAAGGATGGCCTTTGGGGTATGCACAAAATACTTTCGTTATATGCAAGGTAAATCTTATCATTTTTTTTTTACTTAAGAGAGTTTAAAGCTTGTAGGCACTGGAAGCCATTTTTAATATGTTTAGAATGTTATGTTCAGATTGAAGTAATTGCAATAGTTTCCTCACACTAGGTTGAATAATGCAGGCAAATAAAACTCTTGTAGGAATCTGGTATATTTAAATAGGCATTGTATTCTGGTTTCGAACTGTTGTATTTTCTGTTTATTGAACAGGAAGTTTAATTTACAAATAGTTCATTCTTAACACATGGTGTGCTAATTGTTTAGCTTTGAAAGGAATGCTGAATTTGATCTGATTTCCAAGTGATTAGGATTAAGTAGAGAGATTAAGTACAATACTAGTAAAGTTTGTGGTTCTGTTTACAGTCTTGCTCACACATAGGTTTTTCACTACACACCCTGTACACTTATTTTTATTATTCTGTGTACACAGCTATGTGAGGACTTTCTGTTTTCTGTGTAACAAATTGTACTTTGTAGTGATGGTATTTAATATTCAATGTTGTGTACTGAAAAGCAGGAAAAAAACCAAATAGAGCAAAATTGGAGAAAAAACACATTTGCAACATCTTGTTTCTCAGGTTTTTTTTGGGCTTTCACTATGCACTCCAAATGAAACTTTATTTTTATTCTTTGGGTCGTACGATCATGGGGATATAAAATTAATGCAGGTTTTATTGTGTTTTAATACATTTTTAAAAAATTAAAACCTTTGGTTAATTACAAAGGGGGACATTGATCATAGTTTATTAAGACTGTTTTGGTGCAAGCAAAACTCTGGCACTTAGTGGTTTTCAGTATCTGCACCTTACCTGACATAGTAAATGGCTTACAATAGTGCTTACTATACACTACACTTAAAGGGGTATTCCAGGAATATGAACGTCTGATACAAAAACCCATAATGCTATAAATAAATGAATATAACAAATCTCAAGTCGTTAGTCACAAAATGCAGCATAAATAGTTTGATTTTATTATTCACAAAATGTTATGGCCTCTCTAAAGTGTGCAGAGTAATCGCCAAGGTGGCCGCCATTGGAATCTACAAGTACCATGATCCTTTAGTTCTCAGTAACTCCTCCTCCCTCTTATGCTCTGCTCCCAGTGATGATCTAACAGACTATCCTGCTCTGTTACCATAGTAATGATGTGTAACTGCCATCACTGCACATTAACCCACTGTGATGATGTCTCACACCAACACTGGATGCACTGCAACCAACCCCCTCCAGGCAAACTTAGTAATGATCACATGACCTGCCCAGGCAGGTGCAGGACATGTGATGTGGACATGTGACCAGCGGCCATCTTCTGTCCGGCATGTGCTCCACGCAGAGGAAATCAACGGACTGATTAAAGGGCCAGTAACATTTTAATTCGTCTTTACAGTCTATGTCCACAGCATTTTTCTGTGGAGAAAAATTTTAAACAACAACTAATTACATATTTTAAGGACCCATTTCTTTAAGAATTATGCTGATTACCGGAAAACCCCTTTAATTCCTTGGCCTTTGTTGAGTTTAAGGTACACCTTTACCTTAGGTTTGTCTAAAATGCTTGCCTGTTTATAATCTAATACTTGACCTTGCTCTTATATTTGTTTAAAATACACCACACGGCTTGTCTTAATACTATCTTAAAATAAAGGGGTATTCCTGGAATAAACATAATGGGGGAGATTTAATATTGCGCTTGTGCTAAATTAAGTTTTGTGGAGGATTATTTAGGCACACAAAAAAATAGTCAGTTTTATTTTCACGTTGCGCCAGGAAAACACATATTTCTGCCTCGTCTGACTTTGTGGAGATGCTGACTGAAATGTGGACGTGGTTTGTACTCACTAGTGCTGACACATTAAAAAATGGGTAGACCATGGGACACATTGAACATAGGCTGGCTCTAAGTGCGCCAGTGCATACCTCCCAATTTGCCCCAGGTGGTTGAGAAATTGTCATGCTGTTACCGGCATTGTCCCAGACCAATAGACGAAGTCCGTCTCCTGATTCTGGGACACACTACTATAGATGCAGAGACACAGTGTCAGGAGCAGCGCGGCTGCAGGTCAGTGAGCTGCGAGCTCACAGCACTTCCTCCTCCTCTTCCACTGGGCCGGCCCCTCCACCCTGTGTGAGCTGTGCATCAGGAGAGGTGACCCCGCCATACACCCAGTAGACTCATCTGCAGCTCCTGATAATTGTGGAGGTTCAGGGAGAGGGTGGCAGCACAGACAGAGCCTATATCGATGCCTCTCTCCCCTTCCATGACCAGCAGCTCCAGACATCTACACTGACCTTCTACACAGCAGGGATGAGGGAGGCCTGCCACTCACATCATACAGTACACTGACCTTAATCACTGTATTATAGAAGACATTCATCAGGGCTTGTGTGTCAGTTTTGTGACTTACAAGCCCTGAAATAATCGAAACGCCTTGCAAGACATTGCGATTATTTTGCTCCTCACAAGGCCATGCCAAGAGAGCATAAAGGAAATGCGGACAGCGGCACCTGCACCTTGCTATAACATGTGAACTTTCATGACTGAAAGTTTGCAGGTAAAAAATATAAATAAATAAAACCCATAAAAATTTAAATCACCCCCCTTTCTCTAGAACTGATAAATAAACAGTAAAAATCATAAACACATTAGGCATCGCTGCATCCTAAAATTCCCGATCCCTCAAAATATAATAACAGTTATTGCCAGAGTTTAACTCTGTAACAGAAATAGCACCCAAAGTAAAAATTTAAACTTTTTCGCCATTTTGCTAAATATAATAGATGTAATAAAAAGCGATCAAAAGGTAGTACAGTCCTAAAAATGGTAGCATTGAAAATGGCATCTCCTCTCCCAAAAAATTACACCCCCCACAGCTCCGTACACCGAAGTATGAAAACGTTCTTAGTGCCAGCATTATGGAAATCACAGAGGGAGACAGCGGTCAGTTGGCAGCAGCATGAGTAGGCCGCAGAGTGTCACATTGACAAATTATGGAGGTGGCCACAACATCGTAGGTCACAGAGTGGTACAATGAGAAATTCTGGAACTGGCAACAACATGGTAGGCCACAGTGTGACACAATGTAAGAGCGTAAAGGCGGCAGTGGCAGCAGCAAGTCAGAGAGTAGGACAATGAGAAATTCTGGAGGTGGCAGAAACATGGTAGGCCACAGAGTGGCACAATGAATTTGAAATTTTTCAATTTAAATGTGAAGATTAGAGACGCCACATGGTGGGCCAGAGTGTGGCACAATGTTAGAGCGTGGAGACGGCAGTGGTGGCAGCAGCAGGGCAGAGAGTGGCACAATGAGAAATTCTGGAGGTGGCAGCAACATGGTAGGCCGCAGAGTGGCACAATGTTAGAGCATGGAGGTGGCAGTAGCAATAGGTCAGAGAGTGGCACAATGAGAAATTCTGGAGGTAGCAGCAACATGGTAGGCCACAGAGTGGCACAATGTTGAGAGCGTGGAGGAAGCAGTGGTGGCAGCAGGTCAGAGAGTGGCATAATGAGAAATTCTAGAGGTGGCAGCAACATGGTAGGCCACAGAGTGGCACAATGTTAGAGTGTGGAGGTGGCAGTGGTGGCAGCAGCAGGAGGTCAGAAAGTGGCACAATCAACGTGCGGTGGTGGGTGACAATTCCAGTCCCTGCTAAAGATGGTGGGAGGCAGATGGAGCAACTGGCAGCATCAGAATAGTGACTGAGGCAGGTAGTTAGAATCCAGACTTATTTCTCAACGTTTGGGGGAGGCATCATGGCTGATCTAATCTGATGCATAAGGCATTGGTGTATTGAAATCCTTGCCGATCCACGCCAGATTCATCTTGACAATGGTCAGTTTTTCCACATTATGGGTGGACAAGCGGGTTTTCCTCGGGGTAATAATGGCTCCCGCCGCACTGAACACCCGCTCTAATGTCACACTAATGGCCGGGGAGGACAGCTTCTCTAATGCAAACAGCAAGTTTGGCTGCCCAGTAGTCCAGGGGATCCTCTACCTGGGCTGGAAGAGTGCTGTCCGAGTAGGACCCCACCTGGTGGCGCAGGGTCTGCTCTATGTCCTGCTGCTGGTGACGGGTGAAGGAAGCTGCTCAATAAAGACTCCACATTTAAGCTTATGCTGATGGAGCTGCTAACTGCTCCTACCCCCCAACCTCCCCACAGCAGCCGTGGCAGTAGTACGTGAGCGATGACTGCCAGGAATCCCCCAGTCAGACCTGACAGAGGATGGACAATGGTGCACAAAAGCAATGGCCAACTGTCTGCACAGTATAACTCTATAGTATGCCAGTTTTTCCTCCCTCTCGGTAGCTGGTAAAAAGGCACCCATTTTTGACTGGCAGGGAGGGTCCAAGAGGGTGGAGAGCCAAAACTCATCCCTATGCTGGATGTTGATTATTCGGCTGTCACTAGTTAGGCAAAGCAGCATGCCGTGGCCATCTGCACAATTAACTCTGAGGGACTCCCGGCCTCCATCTCCACTGTATCCTGCCAAGGTGCTTCTGGTTCATCTGCCTCGTCTTCTACCTCCTCCGGATGCTCCTGCTGCTCCTCTCCTGTCACCTGAGTAGAAAAACCACTAATTTACCAGACTCTGCTTGTGCTCCAATGTCCTCCTCCTCCTCCAGTTCAGCCCCCACCGGACTCATCTGGCCATGAGTTGTAGTCGCCACTTCTCCAGTGCCTCCAGTGCCCTGACCAGACAGATTTTGCTGCATCTGTTCCAGGACATGAAGCAGTGGAATGACGTTATTCATCCCGCAGTCCTGGCGACTCGTCTGTGTGACCAGGCAAACCAGGTGTAGAACTGCATGACACCGCTGTGCCCTGCACATATGGTATGATGGAGCAGCACTTACACTTGTGAAGGCTGAGGTGGTGGTGGAGAAGGAGAAGGAGGAGGCGGACATTGGAGCAGGAGCAACGTGGAGGAGAAATCATCATCTCCTGTTCAAGTTGTTGGTGTGGCTGGGCAGGAAGCACATTCACCCTGTGGGCTATGAAGGACATATACTGGCCCTGACCATAGTTACAGCTCCACACGTCCGCGCTGGCGTGCACCTTGAAAGAAACCGATAAGCTTAAGGACTGGCCCACCTTCTGTTCTACATATTTGTGAAGGTCTGGTACTGTCTTTTTGGAAAAGAAATTTCGTCTTGGAACTCTCCACCTCGGTTCGGCACAAGCCATTAGTTATCTGAAGGGTACAGAGTCCACGACTTGGAAACGGAGGGACTGCAGTACCAACAACTCGGACAGGAGCACGGTCAGCTTCTGTACCTTAGGATGGCTGGGCTCATACAGTTGTCTCTTTGTAATCGCCTCGCTCAATGACTGCTAGCGCCTTGCATAGCGAGGAGCAGGAGCTTCTGGACCGGGAGATGATGTAAAAGACAATCAGCTCCCTTCAGCCGAGGTGGTGGAGCCTTGACTGGCTGAAACGGCATGTGTGACACTAGATGCTACTGCTGTATTGGCAGGATGGACCACATCTGAGACCCGTTTCTCCTAGGCCATTGGATGGAGACGCATGTGTTGACACAGGGCCGTGGTGCCAACGTTATCTCCCTGGCCACACTTCACTTTCTGCCCGCAGATTCGACATATACACACGCTCGGCTCCCCTGGTGTCTTCACAAAAAACTGCCACACTGCCGAGATGGTGATTTTACCACCAACACTCTGCACTGAGTGACTACTACTGCCGCTGCCTCGCTGAGCCCCTGTGCCACTGCTTACTTTAACCTGCGAAGCAGGATTTGTACCCATCGGCCATTTGGCTCCCGTCCTCACACTGCTACCATACTGCTGACTCACAGCCACAGTAGCGACTTGCTGCCTGCTCCACTGCCTAACGCGCAAGCTGACACTCTCTTCGCCCAACGATGATGAATCCCTTGCTACACCCAGCTCCCAAGTCTGATCGGCTACATCATCGTCAATTTGCGTTTTCCTGTCACTGCTACTCTCCTCAACGGTGTCAGTATGCACAGCCTGCCTACTGTACTAAGCAGAGGATGTCTGCCTCATCTCTTCACTGCCAAGCAGCTGCTGACTGTCCTCAGACACTTTGTCCTTGCTGAATAGTGGCTGAGGGAAATGAACAGGACAGAGGCTGGTTGAGGACAGGTGAGGACCGCTGACCTACTCCTGGCCCATGCCAACTAATTGTTGTATCTGAGGAACCCACAGACTGTTGGCTGGGGTTGTCAGATGTTATATTTGAGGAATTGGATGACCTAGTCAACCATTCAACAACCTTTGGGTTGTTGATCAACACACTGCCGCTAGAAGTCAACGTCAGTTCTGGCCTCAAAGAGTCACCCCTGCTGTGACGTCACCTTACTGTGCTGCGACCTCTGCCTTCTCCACCTGTCAACTTTGTCTGAAATGGTTAATCAACTATGTGGATTTGACACTTATTTGTTGCTCTCAACTTTAGCAACAAAAAAGTATTGGAATTTGCATTATACAGATAACACACAACAGACACCCAGTAATTGGAGCAAAAATCACTCTATAGACTGCGTGAATTTGACACTTATCTGTTGCTCTCAACTTTAGCAAAAAAAAAAAGTATTGGAATTTGCGTTATACAGATACCCCACAACGCACACCCTGGAAGGGAAGCAAAAATCACTCTATAAACTTGGTAGAGGTGACACGTATTTCTTGCTCTCAACTTTAGCAAACGCACACCCTGAGAGTGGTCCACAAATCACTAAAGCAGCTGTGTGGATATGAAACAGATTTCTTCCTATTGGATTCAGTAACTAAAAAGAACTGCTATTTGGGGCATACAGATATGCCAAAACGCATACCCTGGGAAAGGTACACAAATCACTACAGCTGCTGCATAGATATGAAACAGATTTCTTCCTATTGGATTCAATAAGTACAAAGAATTGCTATTTGGGGTTTACAGATCCCCCTAACGCACACCCTGAGATTGAAAAAGAAATTGCTATAGCACAGTACACTAACAGCAGCTAGACGCTACAGACAGTACATGTAGTGTGAAGTGGCTGCTTTTTATAGACCTGTGTGACATAACATAAGCCTGCCGGTCGCTGATTGGCTTACAGGTCTGCAGATGTCATTGAGGGTGTTCCTTTCTCCTTCCCAGAGTTCTCTGCCCCATGCATGTTGTGCTCGTGCCTATTTAGCTAAAAAAAAGACGAAAAAAAAAAACTTTGTTCCCACAAATCATCGTAAACTTCGGGTTTGTCACGTATCGAATTCCACTTCGTTCAGATTCACCCATCTCTAATTCACATGTTTTTATGCAAATTTTGTATCATGCATTTTTTGTTTGTGCAAATTATGTATGATGTATTTCCTATATATACATTTTATTATTATTATTATTATTATTATTATTATGGTTAGTTGTTAGACAAAGTTGGAAGTCCCCAAAAAGTAGCCACAATTCCAATAAACTTCACCATCAATTGAATGTTTGATATTTGGAGTGCTGCCTGTATTTCTATTGTCTACTATTAAATGCCTGGCTATGACATTTGGGCGCTTTACCACTCATTTGTAGGTGCATCTCACTGTGCTAACTTGGAATACAGAAGCAACAGGACACAAAAGGTTGCCATGAAATAGGGGAAAAATTAACGATATAAAGAGCAAAACAAGAAAAGATAGTCCTCAGCCCAAACAAAGCTGCACAAAGACCAGAATCAAGAGACATGAAGATACCTCAGCATCTAAAAGGCAACAAGATCCGGCACCAACACTACAACACTAGACCCACTAGAAACCAAATGACAAGCCAAACCCATAGAACGGTGGTGGCGAACCTATGGCACTGGTGCCAGAGATGGCACTCAGAGACCTCTCTGTGGGCACATGGGCTGTCTCCCAGGCACAGAGTTTGCCTGACATGACACCTTTCTGCAGTCTCGGGCAGTCCAAGTAGTGACCGATCCTGTGCTGCTTGGTCCTATCTGAAGAGTGAGGAGGTGTGGACAGGGTCGGATTGGAGCTCAAACATTCTGGTAGCAATACGTTTGTTACTGCCTAAATTGCCGTGTTGGCACTTTAGCTAGTGTGTTTTAGGTCTCATTTGGGCACTCGATCTCTAACAGATTGGCCATCACTGCCATAGAACATAGACTAGCGATGTCCTCACCGCTACACAGACAGTCACCAGAAAACCCCCTGCTGTTTCACACCTCTCACCTTAGACACTTCTCACCTTTCTCAATTAGAAAAGGAGTTTATTCAATTCAAGGAGGATCTTCAAAGAAATGAAGAGAAATGCAAATTACAAAATGACCAGACAGATAAACAAATTTTGATCCGAAGATAGATCTCTAATAGACACACTAATAGAGCTGCAGAAAGAAAATAATAGACTCTAGAATGAGATAGCAGAACTAAAAATCCAAAATCAGAAATACAGTCCTCAAACTAGAAAGATTAAACAACCAATAACCGTGACTCCTATGCATCAGATCCCCCCCCCAACAAAACCAATCTGACACCTGATAATAACAAAAACACCCCAGAGACCAACAGATCAGCAGACCCGCAGCAACACCTCTTATTCTATAACACAGGATCAAGCCAAACACAGCATAGCCAAACACAGTACACCACCACTAGGAAGTAGGTCACTAAGAAGCCACAAAGTCCCAAAATAGTCCTGGTAATAAAATTCATTGGGAAATACCGTAACGGAAGGCGACTCCTCCCAGAAAAAAGGGTTGATAAAATACACTGCTACAACTATCGACAGGTAAAAGCTGTCAAGGGCAAACCATATTTTACCAACCCAAAATGCATCATTATCCACACCAGAACAAACAACCTCCAGGACCAGCAACAGCAGGTTACAGAACATCTCCTAGCTCAGATCACACATCAAAAGTTTCCTGGCTGCAAAATAATTCTATCATCCTTGCTTCCAAGAAAGGACATCCCTGATCACACCAACAAGGAGATCAACACCCAGCTTGCAGCCAAAATCAGCACCATGTCACACATCACTCTGGCCCAACAACCCTTTATTAATCATCACTACCTGTATGACAACACCTCAATAAATAAGGGGTCAGCATGCTGGTCAAAGAACTGAAAGACCTGGTGCTGGACAGAGAGCCAAGGCCTGGACCTCACACAATTCCACGGCCTGGACCTCACACAATGCCATGCCAATCCTATGGTGAGGGCACCAATAATAAATGGACGAACTAAAAGTCCAAAACAAAGCCCCTACCCAAAAACAGACCACCAGAGGCATAGACCATGAAGAAATCCAACTGCCTCACACAGGGAGATACAGAGCAGAGACATGGAGGAGATAAACACCATGCTTATCACCTTGTACAAAATATTCATGTGACTGGACAGAACCAACCAATCCAAACCCAGATTGCTCCAAAGAGTAAGCTCATTAGAAGGCATATGGACACAACAACCATGTCCCTTATTATCAGTAGCTGGAACATTCAGGGCCTCAACGCCTCAGCCTCGGATGTAAAGCACTAGACCAAGATTTCAAGAAAAGTCTCAAGAACATAGACATACAAATCCTCCTAGAAACATGGACTATGGACAGAGGATTAATCCCAGGTGCCCTCTGGATACAGGGAAATCTCTGTCTCTTCCCTGAAAATAAAAACACCAAGCAGGGTCGTAGCTCAGCAGATATATTTATATGGTACAAAGATGAGTTCCATGGGCAGATGACACCAGTGAAGAGAGGACACAGCCACATCTGGATAAGAAAAGGCCATTCCATCCTCACCTCTAAGTCTGGACTCTACTTCTGTGCAGCCTACATTGCACCGCCAAAGTCCCTCTACTTCAACTCAGATTGCTTTGATATTCTAGAGAGGGAAGCCGCTCATTTCCAGGCTATGTGTAAAGTTCTCACCTATGGAGACCTCAATGCAAGAACTGGGAGAGAGAAGGAACTCCTGACCATGGATGGAGACATCTACATTGTTGGAACAGAGACTGGCTATAGTAGCACCATACACATAGATAGAAACAAATACAACAGCACAGTTAACAGGAGTGGCAGAAAACTGCTTAACATGCTGGGGCCTCGGCCTTCATATATTAAACGGCTGCACAAAGGGAGACTCTTTAGTAAAGTGCACAATGAGCTTTCACATAGGCAGCAGCATGGTTGACTACGCCATTACTGACATGGACTCTGCAAACATTGGTGCTTTCATAGTCACCGTGCAAACATCTCTCAGATCACAACCAGCTGCTTCTATACATCAGGTCTAACAACAAACCACTTGCACAAAAACCACAGCAGACCAGCCTCTTCTACCTCCCACCGACCTTTAAATGGTCGAAAACATTGGCTTTAAGATATAAAGATACCCCAAACAGCCCAGAAATCAAGGAAAAGCAGAACTTCTACACAACCGTGTATGAGATAAACCCACAGGGGGTAAACTAAGTCTTGACAGACCTCAACCATGTGCTGTACAAAATTACAGAAATGTCCGATGTAAAGAGACACAAGCACAAGAGGTCAAAAGGCAAATGCCTGAACAGCTGGTATGACATAGAGTGTAATCCCTAAGGAAGGTCCTCTGAACGGCCTCCAACAAGACATACAGAGACCCAAACAATGTCAACCAGAGGGAAGCCTACAACAGCATACAACATCAATACAAGTCTATACTTCGGAAAAAGAAATACAACCACATGTCCACCAAGCTCACCCAGCTTCAAGATGTCCTCCAGGACAACTCATTCTGGGAACTATAGCACCACATAGGCAGTGAGGGGAAGGAAAGCAATCTCCGTATCCAGAAAGGCAACATCCGGTATCAATACTTCAAAGATCTCTACAAAGATATCATAACAGAGGAACTAAAACAAGAGCAGAAATACATCAAAACAAAACTAGAAGCCCTTGAGGAAAAAAAATCAAATGCTTTCAAAACCCTATAGGTGTCCCAATAACTCTACAGTAGGTAACAGAGAGCATCTCCTCCATAAGATGGCATCCCACCAGAGATGATAAGATACAGTCCTCTTGAAACACAGGGTGCAATAGATAAACCGTTCAATATTGTGCTAAGTGCTGGCTACTTCCAACAGACCTGGAACCAAGGCCTCATAACCGCCATACACAAGAGTGGGGACAAATACTACCCCTCCAACTACCGAGGGATCTATTTGAGTAGTAACCTCGGAAAGCTGTTCAATAGTGTCCAAAACAGGAGGATCTCCAGGTTTCACAAGGCAAAGCATGGAAGGATTTATGCCTGTTTTGTGGACTTTAGAAAGGCCTTAAACCCAGGTCACTTCCTGAAACTGTTGGAAAGTGGAATAGAGCTCCTACACCAAGAACACCTGCAGCAAGATGGTAAACAGAAGGAGAAGGACCTATTTCCAGCAGAGACAAGGGGTCAACATCTACATCAATGAGCTGGTTGCAGCCCTGGGGGCCTCCTCTACATCCATACTGACCCTACATGACACAGAGATGACATTTCAGATATATGCAGATGACCTGATAATATTGTCACCTATTGACCACTATAGAGTCATCCCAGAAGCTATCCATCTACCAGGGTCTACAGAGAGACTGCAAACTGGCCCCATATCTGGATAATCTGACCCCAGAGACTGCCAGATCCTGAGCCGCTACAGACTGAGCGTCCACAACCTGCCCATGAAGTCGAGGCGGCACAGACAACGTACGTATCCCGGAGAGCAGACTGTGCCAACAGTGCCAGGACCAGGAGGCCACCGAGGATGAGGTCCACTTCCTGCAACACTGCTCCAAATACTCAGCAGTGAGGGACACTCACTTAAGGAGAGTCTCAGATCTCCTCACAGTTTTCTGCTGCATATATATAGTGATTGCTGGGGGCTGTTTATAGTGATTGCTGGGGCATCTGTAAATAGAGAATACTGGGTGTTGTATATAGTGTTTACTGGGGAGGCTGTATATAGTTATTGCTGGGGAGCAGTATATAGAGATTTCTGTTCCCTGTTTGGACTACACTCAAAGGGGGCCCCACCAGATTTTGCACACAAGGGCCTCTATTAACCTTAATCCGGCCCTGGATAGGTTTTTCCTCTGCCTCTACATCATTCGGACATATAACTATCTAGGTAAATGTCAAGGTATAGCCAGTGAAAACAGTACCTTTGGTAAGGTGGGAATGAGGTTAATAAAAGCCCTCACGTTCTCAAGCAGATCCTTCCTTGTGATGCGATTGTTAGTCCGCTCACGGGAAGCAGCGAGCAGCTGTGTTGGTCTCTTTTCCTTCCGGCTCAGAAATCGAACGACCGCTCTTTTTCGTTCCACCTTGATCCAGAAACGTGTATATAGAACGAAATACAAAGCAATAGTGTAGCACAGCTTTGATTGAAGACAGTAATCTTTAATTTTTATACTCACAATGATAGGAATTAAAAAGGCCTTAAGTAAAAAATCTTTAAATAAAAGAATTCTCATGCACATTCGGCGGTAGTTGCCCGACTCGAGTTTCGCCAATTGCGGCTTCTTCCAGGGCTAGCCGCCGTGCATGCATAATGGATTTTTATAGCTCAATGTGCAACGTGCTCATTTGTAAAGAGGAAACAGCTGTGTGTCCACAAACAATGTCCAACTGAATACAAAGTAACCCATTAAAGTGTCAGTGCAGAGTGCAATGGCTTATAAAATAAACAATTACAAAATTACAATTATAAAATTACAAAAGTACAAAATTACAAGGAACATCAAGATTAATAAATAGTGAACAATAGGCATATGACATTCTTTGCTCATTATATCTTAAGCAGTAGGAGTTTTGTACGACTTGTGTGTGAATAGAGTCAAAGAGAAAATTAGAGAAAACATTTAATTTCGAACTCTGCATTTAAGCCGTAGGGGAGTAGTGTTTTTAACTGAAAAATCCAAAATGATTCAGTTAAAAACACTACTCCCCTACGGCTTAAATGCAGAGTTCGTACAAGTCGTACAAAACTCCTACTGCTTAAGATATAATGAGCAAAGAATGTCATATGCCTATTGTTCACTATTTATTAATCTTGATGTTCCTTGTAATTTTGTACTTTTGTAATTTTATAATTGTTTATTTTATAAGCCATTGCACTCTGCACTGACACTTTAATGGGTTACTTTGTATCCAGTTGGACATTGTTTGTGGGCACACAGCTGTTTCCTCTTTACAAATGAGCATGTTGCACATTGAGCTATAAAAATCCATTATGCATGCACGGCGGCTAGCCCTGGAAGAAGCCGCTATTGGCGAAACTCAAGTCGGGCAACTACCGCCGAATGTGCATGAGAATTCTTTTATTTAAAGATTTTTTACTTAAGGCCTTTTTAATTCCAATCATTGTGAGTATAAAAATTTAAGATTACTGTCTTCAATCAAAGCTGTGCTACACTATTGCTTTGTATTTCGTTTTATATACACGTTTCTGGATCGAGGTGGAACGAAAAAGAGCGGTCGCTCGATTTCTGAGCCGGAAGGAAAAGAGACCAACACAGCTGCTCGCTGCTTCCCGTGAGCGGACTAACAATCGCATCACAAGGAAGGATCTGCTTGAGAACATGAGGGCTTTTATTAACCTCATTCCCACCTTACCAAAGGTACTGTTTTCACTGGCTATACCTTGACATTTACCTAGATAGTTATATGTCCGAATGATGTAGAGGCAGAGGAAAAACCTACAGATTTTTTTTTTTGTATATGGTGATTGCTGGGGGAGCTGTATATATTGTTTTCTGCGGGAGCTGTATATAGTGGTTGCTGGGAGCTGGATATAGTGATTGCTGGGAGGGCTGTATATAGTGGTTGCTGGGAGGCTGTATATAGTGATTGCTGGGGGAGCTGTATATAGTGGTTGCTGGAGGAGCTGTATACAGTGGTTGCTGGAGGAGCTGTATACAGTGGTTGCTGGAGGAGCTGTATACAGTGGTTGCTGAAGGATCTGTATATCGTGATTGCTGGGGGAGCTGTATACAGTGATTGCTGGGGAGAGCTGTATATAGTGGTTGCTAAGGGAGCTGTATAAAGTGATTGCTGGGGGAGCTGTATAAAGTGATTGTTGGGGAACTGTATATAGTGGTTGCTGGGGGAGCTGTATATAGTGGTTGCTGGGGGAGCTGTATATAGTGGTTGCTAAGGGAGCTGTATAAAGTGATTGCTGGGGGAGCTGTATAAAGTGATTGCTGGGGGAGCTGTATAAAGTGATTGTTGGGGAGCTGCATATAGTGGTTGCTGGGGGAGCTGTATATAGTGATTACTGGGGCTGCATATTGTGATTGCAAGGGGGGCTGCATATTGTGATTGCTAGGGGGGCTGTACACAGTGATTGTTGGGGGAGCTGTATATAGTGATTGCTGGGGGAGCTGTATATTGTGATTGCTGGGGGAGCTGTATATTGTGATTGCTGGGGGAGCTGTATATTGTGATTGCTAGGGGGCTGTACACAGTGATTGCTGGGGGAGCTGTATACAGTGATTGTTGGGGGAGCTGTATACAGTGATTGCTGGGGGAGCTGTATACAGTGATTTCTGGGAGAGCTGTATATAGTGGTTGCTGGGGGAGCTGTACATAGTGATTGCTCATGGAGCTGTACATAGTGATTGCTGGGGGAGCTGTATATAGTGATTGCTGGGGGAGCTGTATATAGTGATTACCGGGGAAGTTGTATATAGTGATTGCTGGGGGGGTTGTTTATAATGATTACTGTGGGGCTGTATATAGTGGTTGCTGGGAGATGTGTATAGTGATTGCTGTGGGAGCTGTATATAGTGATTGATGGGGAGCTGTATATAGTGATTGCTGGGGGAGCTGTATATTGTGATTGCTGGGGGAGCTGTATATTGTGATTGCTGGGGGAGCTGTATATTGTGATTGCTAGGGGGCTGTATACAGTGATTGCTGGGGGAGCTGTATACAGTGATTGTTGGGGGAGCTGTATACAGTGATTGCTGGGGGAGCTGTATACAGTGATTTCTGGGAGAGCTGTATATAGTGGTTACTGGGGGAGCTGTACATAGTGATTGCTCATGGAGTTGTACATAGTGATTGGTGGGGGAGCTGTATATAGTGATTGCTGGGGGAGCTGTATATAGTGATTACCGGGGAAGTTGTATATAGTGATTGCTGGGGGGGGCTGTTTATAATGATTACTGTGGGGCTGTATATAGTGGTTGCTGGGAGATGTGTATAGTGATTGCTGTGGGAGCTGTATATAGTGATTGCTGGGGAGCTGCATATAGTTATTGCTGGGAGAGCTGCATATAGTGATTGCTAGAGGGGCTGCAGTAGTTGCTGAGGAAGCTGTACATAGTGAGCTGTGTATAGTGGTTGCTCAGGGCGCTGTATATAGTGATTGCTGGGGGAGCTGTATAAAGTCATTGCTGGGGGAGCTGTATATAGTGGTTGCTGGGGGAGCTGTATATAGCGATTACTGGGGAGTTGTATATAGGGATTACTTTGGGCTATTTATAAAAAGCCAGAATAGCCAGGATAAATCAGCGGCATGTGCACAGGATTCAGGGAGCCAACTCTGGAGCGCGGAAAGTGAGTAAGTCTGCCGCACACACGGGGGCACAGGGAGGCACACAGGTGTGCCTGCTACCTTGGACTGGGGTTGCAGGAGCACCCATGACAATTGAAATGGTCTTTATATACAAATAAAGTGCATAGTTCCATATTGCTTTGTTATGAACAGTACGAGTGATGGCATAGTGCATAAGTTACAAAGTAAATCTCACCCATCGGCATGTTGACCTAACCCACGTCTCCTCCTATTCATTCATAAAGATAGATTACCTGTGTACAAGCCACCTGTAACAGCGCACCTAGTCTGACCTGAAACTGGAAATATGAAGGTGTTTCAGATACACAGTACTTGTGGTCATCTTGAATATGGGCAAACCTCTTAATAGAGGAACGGCCATATAGTGTTGCAAGGTAAGTATAAAAGAAATAATTAGTCTAGAATAGTTTAGTCGCTCACTGGAATGACAATCTTACCTCATATTACCACCAATAAAGGTCCACTAGTTTATAATAGGACTGCAGATTCAGGAGAGCTGAAAAACTAAATTTGAAAGGAGAAGGTAGGTATGTACAGGCGGTCCCCTACTTAAGAACACTCAACTTACATACGACCCCTAGTTACAAACGGACCACTGGATATTGGTAATTTATTGTACTTTAGTTCTAGGCTACAATAAACAGCTGTAACAGTTATCAGAGGTTTCTGTAATGAAGCTTTATTATTAATCCTGGTTCTAATGACAACCCAACGTTTTTAAAATCCAATTGTCACAGAGATCAAAAAAGTTCTGGCTGGGATTACAATGATAAAATATACAGTTCCGACTTACATACAAATTCAACTTAAGAACAAACCTACAGACCCTATCCTGTATGTAACCAGGGGACTGCCTGTAGATATATACAGAAGGTAGGTAGTTGGGCAATCTTTGGATTTAACTTCCCCAGAATGCAACCAACCTTGTACAGTCCTTTGGCATGGGATCTGGGAGTCCCCAGAGATAAAGGACTTTTGGAAATTTTTAAGCCAGTATATTGAAAAGGTGGGGCGTATACAACTACGTCTGTTACTGCTTATTATTTAATGACATACTCGGGGAAGAGGAAAAGACACGCGAGACTGGAATTTGGGGTCCCTCAAAGGCTTAGGCTCCCACATACAATTTTATTAGTGGAAAAGAGATGTATTCTCCAGAATTTGTTACTGAAAAAAACACCTGACATTACACAAATGGTAGAACAGCTAAAGCAGCTAAGGAATATAGATAAGTTATAGACAATGGGGGACATTTATCATAGGAGTGCCCCGGCCACATCCCTTCACTCCCCCTGGGGGGCAAATAATCGCAAGTATTAGCAATAAGCTAGCATTTGCGATTATTTCAGGGCCTCTGTGCCGTGGCGCAGAGGTCCTAGTAAATATTCCCCAATGCGTCTAAGAAAAAGGCTTTTTCCAGAAATAGTAGTAAAAAAATAAAACATATACATAAAACCACAATGGTTGAAATGAATAATTTTATTATGTAAATAGAATCTCCATTATAGATTAAAAATGACAAACAACATAGGAGCAACAGACAGACCTAAGATTACACATTGCCCGGTTGTAAACATAATAATACAGGTGTGCCCCTACAAGTAGTAAAGTGCTAAGTATAAATGGGATATTCATCATAAATCTCTGATTAAAGCATGGTACCTAAACCTTGGTACCCCTGTAGTTGGCAGGGATATCAGTAGATAATACAATAGTTCTGTGGCAGAGTAGCTGCCACTAAAACAGATTTTGGGCATTAAAGGTGTATTTTGCTTAGCAGATGGCAGAGCTGGGAAAGTTGGGTCTGTCTGATTAAGTTTAGTTAGCATCCAGCAGGAAGTCCTGCACAAGTACCTGGTGTAGACTTCCCTCAATAGCTGTAGCAATAGCAGAAAACTGAAAATGTGAGTTTTGGGGTGCCTAGCAGTAGGCCAGCACCTGGTGAGGTAAGGAAACTTGATGTATAGTTAGTGCCGGTGAGGCCTAGGCTTTAATTTTGCTGTTTTGTTTATTTTGTTTTACTGCTGAATAAAACTGGCTGAGGTCAGTTATATCCAAATCGCACATTGTGGGAAGTGAATTTACTGGTGTGCTGGTGAATTGTGCCCATCTGCCCCAGGTGACGACGATCCCGGACCTAATCCCTTACAGTAACCAAAAAACACACAACAGCAAGGGAACATAAATGAATAACATATACCTACCACATGCAATATGAACCAGCCCCAACACGCGTTTCACCAAGAGATAGCTTCGTCTGGGGGAAACATGTGTTGGGGCCGGTTCATATTGCATGTGGTCAGTATATATTATTCATTTTTGTTTCCTTGCTGTTGTGTGTTTTTTGGGTGCTATTGTATTATCTACTGATATCCCTGCCAACTACAGGGGTCCCAAGGGTTTAGGTACCATGCTCTATTTAGAGCTTTATGCTGAGGTTAATATTTATCTTGGACTGATTCTGGTCCCATTTATACTTAGCACTTTACTACTTGTAGGGGCACACCTGTATTATTATGTTTACACGCGGGCAAAGTGTAATCTTAGGTCTATCTGTTGCTCCTATGATGTTTGTCATTTTTAATCTAATCTATATAACAAAATTATTCATTTCAACCATTGTGCTTTTATGTATATGCAACACCCCTGCCAGTACATGGTCAGAGGGGTAGTTGCGAACAGTTCCCTTTACAGGTTAGGAGCTGACAGAGGGAGTCGCGAACCCTCCAGTAAGGTCCTAGACCTGGTCATCAGGGGTTAACAGCGGTGGATCCTGCCTGAACAGACGAGAGTTAACTATACTAAAGTTATTATCCAATTGTATTCCTTTATGTGTACTGGAGTGTGATTGGAGAGTGAGCCACCACCTGACCAGGGAATAACAAAATCCCTGGACAGAAAGGGGCAAGGTCTCTTGGTACCTAGGTCTCTTACCAGAGACACCTCTTGGAATCCAGCTCTCCTAGAGAGCACATCTTCTAAAACACACTGAGTGACCAGAGACAGTGCCTGTGCATCATTAGCACAGACACACAGAACTCCCAGGACAAAGCTGAAGCTTCCATACCTGGACACAACTACCTCCCAGCCTGCACCTACTACCAGGCTGGTGAATCTACTCCTGAGGAATACTCTCCTTGACCACTCCAATAATCCGGAATCTCCAACAATGCGGCATCTGTAACCAGATAGTTTGGCTCGTTGCCTGCAGTTGTTTGAATAAAGAACCGTGAGTTATTTTGCACAACGTGTTCTCCATCTGTTACCTGAATACGGCTGTAACAACAATGGCGCCCTATCCATTACCCAGGGACTCATACTACAGACATTAATGGGGTTGCCCAAGGGAGATTCAGTACATCAGCCTCTCCCTCTACCTTTTCTTGCACACAACCTGCCAGGCTGTAGGACAGCCCTCCGGTCCCCATACCAAGCACCGTGACATCAGCTTGCCCAGGTCGCAACCGCCAGCCACCCCTGTATTCTAGGCTAGGCCCCATTGGGGGATGTTGCATATATTACTTTTGATATATTTAGTAGCTGTTTTTGTTGTGCAGAGGTGATAGCAGATGGCCCAATACGCTCACCTCCAAAATTTTATTGGTGTAGCATCTCCTTAGAACTGAAATCATTAAGTACAAGCAATGGTATTGCAAAGAAGATGTCAGAGGAAGCTTGGGAGAGCTGAGGTTATGACAAAGGTGGCCTGGGAGGAATTAAACTAAAGTGATGTGCTATGTTGTACTATGATAATGTACCTGCTTTGACCTTGGAATGTATCTGAATTGTGTTGTAACAATTTTATTGGAAAACAAAATAAAATATTTTGGGAAAAAAGAAGCCAGGTAGATGGATCGGAAGGTAGATGATAGAGAGATACATAAGATAAATAGATACAGAAGGTAGGTAGACATACAGATACAGAAGGAGGGTAGATAATAATAACAATCTTTATTTATATAGTACCATCATATTCCAAAGCATTTTACGGATACAGAAGGTAGGTACCATATATATACTCGAGTATAAGCCGACCCGAGTATAAGCCGAGACCCCTAATTTTACCACAGAAAACTGGGAAAACCTATTGACTCTAGTATAAGCCGAGGGTGTAGTATACAGCCAGCCATCCCCCATGTAGTATACAGCCAGCCCCACGTAGCATACAGCCAGCCAGCCCCACGTAGCATACAGCCAGCCAGCCCCACGTAGCATACAGCCAGCCAGCCCCACGTAGCATACAGCCTGCCCCCATGTAGCATACAGCCTGCCCCCATGTAGTATATCCTGCCCCCATGTAGTATACAGCCTGCCCCATGTAATGACAGATAGATAGGTAGATAGATAGATTGGTTGGTAGATACTTCTGAGTTTGTTCTCCAGACTCAGATTTGCTGGAGGTATGTGTGTTCAAGCATGTTGTGATGTATATGGGCACACTGTATTTATTCCGGTGTGTGTTTTAACTAAGAGGTGACAGCAGGAGGCGGAGTAAATGTAAATGGAGGGGTTTTTTTAGCCTCACACATTAGTATACACCTACATGTGCTAGGTTTATTAGTGTGTTATTATGGTGTTCACACTATTTTTTTGTTTGTATGTATGTATGTATGTATGTATGTATGTAGTGGCCCACTGTACTTGGGTAGTTTGGCCAATTCCATTCTATAGGTTATTTTGTTCTATTTATTCCTTGGTGTTTGCTGTCATCTACTGCTCATTGTGGGTATTGCAGCTGTAATTTCCTATCTGCCTGAAGGGAAGGATTAAATAAAATCTACCATCAGTTATCATCATGATAGACCAGGGACATTTATTTATAGATCCAGGCACTGTGACTGTGTATCTTATATTTGTTATCCTTCATTTATTATGCAAAATATACAAAGCCATGTACTCACTGTATCTAAATAATGCAAATAATAATGTGAATTTCCACATATAGTAATATTTACTATATGTGGAAATTCACATTATTATTCGCATTATTTAAACACAGTGGGTACATGGCTTTGTGTATTTTGAATGTTTTTTGCTCTAATGGGACCAAGGATTATCAATAAAGCTTTATTACAGACACTTTACAGTTGATCGTTGCAGTCTGGGAGAGCATTCGGAGAGCTTCACCAGAGGTCGCACTAGGCAGGGAGGTCCATCTTTAACCAGGGGTATTCTGTAAGTCGGGTGTCCTTAAGTAGGGGACCGCTTGTACTTTTAGTATGTACTAACCCTTTACTAGGAAATGGAGCACCATGGATAGACTGTGTTGGACCATCTTTATATTTTTATGTGTAATCTTGAACGTAGGTAGGTTTATTCCTAAACCTGAGCTATTCATGTGGAGTCTGTAAACCACAGGCCTCTAGAGGGCTAGGGGAGTATAATGCTTTAAACCTAAACCTTGCACGCAAGAATAAGACCACAAAACAGCAGGCATACTTTGTATTTATGTATGTATGATTAGCCTAAGGGCATATTTTCAGGTCTTGTTGCAAGGACTGGATTACAAGACATGAGACCATGGTGGCTTATTTATCAGCTATCAACAACCCCAGGTTGTTTTCATGCTATATCAGAGAAGGCTTCTGGATTTACCATCTGGAGTCTCTCCAGCCACAGGGTCTGAACATTGATTTTGAGTTGAAGAGTTTTCTCCATTAGGCGATCGCATATGTGCTAATCGTTCATTTTGTTATTTAATAAAATAAAAAAAAAATTTTTTAAAACCTGACCGCTGATAGGTCCGCTGTTTTAGGGCATCTGATTGGTTGCAACTACATGCAGCATATTTTTAACTTCTCCTTCTAAATGAATATCTGTTTTTTTGGGGGGGGATAATTTAACCCTTGAGAGAAACTGTCTGCCTTCTGTGTATAGGTCCTTTTTGCATAGCAGTGCAATTGCTAATTGTGGACACATCGGCATTATGCACAGACTGTTTATCTACAAATCCTAAAAAAGGAATGTTTTTGTGCGAATATACGTATGTACAAACAGGGGGAATTGTTTTTTAATGTTCTTAATGCTTTTAATGTTTTTATGAAGTTTGTTCTAAACAGCATGTGTTGTACTTATGCAAATTTTTGGATTTAAAACACCTGTGATAGCGCTGAACACCCATGCCCCAGAAGATGCCTGGGTCGGGCGAGGTGTTTGGCGTTTTTTACACTGTTACATGCGCGCTTTTTAACTCCACTTTGTGAGTATATACAATAAAATATCCTTCTTGAACCTTGGGATTCTGCACTATTTGTTCGTTTATCTGCTGGCACAGGACTAATAGTGCACCACGGACACGCGAGTGGTTCAGGGGTGCATTGGAATCCAGTGTTCAGGAGAACGAAGAAAAGGCAGGAGAAACCTAGGAGATCCTCAATTTCTAACTGAAGGGAAGGTGGTGAGATTACCTACTGAATGTGAATTGTGACTTAGAAGAGTTGAGCACTGACCTTTTTTATCTGTTTTCATGCTATACCTGGCAACCGCGCCACCTCTCTAATTTTAACCTCTTAGCACTCAGCGTCCGATATATCAGGTGCGAGTGCTAATTGCATTTAGACTGTGTTGGACCATCTAAATGGGAGAACCTGCATCATGATTTTTGTGGTGTTTGTCTTCTGTGGCAGGAGCTGGGCACAATATGACATAATGGATAATTTGTACTATGCACTATTCTTGGGGTCCACCAATGGGGTTAAAATGCTCACTACATCCCTAGATTTATTCTTGGAGGTGTTTAGTTTTCAAATTGGGTCACTTCTCAGGGCTTTCTACTGTACTGATCCCTAAGGGCATCTACAAATGTTCTATGATGTGAAAAAATTAAATGTCTGTGCTCCAAATGCCATTCTCATCCGAGCCCTGTCTCCATCTTGTAGCCTTTTGCCACACATGGGGTATTGCCATGTGTAATAACCCGCAGAATGATTTTTGGGGTGTTTATCCACAGTGGCATGAGTTGGGCTGATTTCATTTGTCACTACAATGGCACATTTGAGAAAATAATGCAATTTTCACACTGCCCCATTCATTTTGTATTACATTTGGGTCAGCATCTCAGGGGTTAAAATGTTCATACAACTCTAGATGAATTCTTTGAAGGGTGCCCTTTCCTAAAACGGGGTCACTACTTGGGTGTTTCTATTGCACTGGTACCTAAGGGGCACCCCAACACCAGTCTAATGAAAAGGGTGCTCCAAAAGCTAAATTTCACTCCTTCTCTTCTCATCCCTGTCATTTATTGGCACATGTGTGGTATTGCCGTACTCTGAACAACCTCAAGAATGATTTTTGGGGTGTTTGTCTAAAGTGGCATGGGTTGGGCACAATATATTAAAATTAAATTTTTTAGATAAAAACGCAATTTTTACTCTGCACCATTTACTTTGCATTAGACTTTGACCAGCATGTTGGAGGTTAAAATGCTCTCCACAACCCCAGATACATTCTTTGAGGAGTTTAGTTTCCTAAATGGTGACATCTTTGGGAGTTTTCTATTGTACTGTTAATTCAGGGGCTCTGCAAGTACACTGTGTGCACCACAAAACATTAGCAGTCAAATTGGCCTGCCAAAATCCCAATGGTACAAACTCTGTTCTGGACATCGCTGTGCGACGAAACAGTAGTTGACATCCACATAGTGGATGGTGCAGCCTGTATATCAGTCCCCATTACGTTCGTACAAATGAGCGCTAAAGGTGACCGATGCGGTATAGGACCATCAGTTGTAATTTTCACCTACTATTAGTTGGTCTACTTGGCTACATCACAATATTGAATTTTCTGGCAAACGGGCTATTTCCTGCAAAGCCACAACCCATTTTACATTTGTGGTGCAAATTACCCCAGTATTCTGACAAAGACAGATTAATACATATTCACTAATGCATTTTACACGGGACTGCTTGATGAGTGGAATGAAAGAAAAGTGAGCAGTGTTACATGGGCCTGCAAGGGGCTCAGGAGTGATGCCTTTTTTCTTACTATATATGTTGATGCATTTAAATGGGGTTGTAATTTGAAATACATGACTTCCTCTTTACATACTGTAAATAGCACCACCCCTGACCAAAGGTAGCGTGTGTAATTGCAGCTTAACTTAACACTCATTTTTATACAGCTGAAGCCAATACCAGCTCCAACTATAGTCAGTTGTGGTGCTGCATGGCACTGTATGTTGAAGGGGAGTAAGGTATTTTACATGGAGGGGACTGGATGGTGATCATTATGAGCAAACAGTACATGTCTGGTCATACTGCTATAATTTATCATCGCTTGAAGAGACTGGTGAACACTTGTCATCCATATGATAATAAATATTAGTTTGATGAAGTCATTGCTGTTGCACACAAATATGTACACACTAAATGTATAGCCTCTTACCTACACACCTGTGCACATGGATGATATATTCCCTATATACATTTAGCACATGCATGACCTCTTGCCTATATGTATGTATCAAAGGATCATATTCCTGAAATACCTTATTAACATCTTCCACTTTGGAAGTCACTACAATGAGGGAGATTTATCAAGCTGTCTTGATAAGCTTTATCACCAGAATTATGGAGTAATCTTCACCAAAACTTTCTTAAGGCGGTTTCCCATGAACTAAATTTAGGCCCTATCCATGGGATAAGGCCTAACTTTCTGAGACACCCACAGATCGTGAAAACGAGGGGTCCGACCCCCGTTGCTCCGTCAGACTAATGGAGCAGGGGGAGATAGGACACTGCCAGCAGAGTAACAACAGTTTGGACCAAACTGTGATTGAATCACTCTACAAACATGCAATGTGAGATCATTCCAGCACTGAAGTAGGCAAGCAAAGTTGTGAGCAATTCCCTCACCACTAGCAAGCCGGCAGGTGTGATGATATGATGTCATCCCACTTCAGAGCCAACTTCACAGTAGCTTAATTACAATTAAATGTTTATTTGGATCTTTGCTTTTCTACTTTATGTCCAAAATTAACTAATACATGTATTTAAATGACGCACAAGTGCTCTGTGTTGTAACCAGATTCCCTGTTCATTTTGCACTCACTGTCCCCTGCCGTCTGTCTGCTAAAATCATGTGGCAGATATTGATACTTGTTGCTGCTCAGAATAACAGCAAAATACAGAGATTCTTTCAGTGCCCTCCAAAAATATATATAGAAAACAAGCTTGTAGGGGTACAAAGGAGGAATATGGTATTACAATTTAACTTTTAAATCATTACCTAAAATACAATACAACTAGATAAATTTGTATCCGACAACCTATAAGGCCAGTGTAAATGCAGAAGTGGGAGTAAAATAACTGTACCAAGCATAAACTTCTCTTTCCCTATGTACACCCCTTTTACTCCCGCCCTAACAAGGGCAGTCCACATCTGTCCCTGTCAAAAAAATATAACGCATGCCCCCTGTCGGCGTCGCCTTCCCTGACGCGTTTCGTCTCCCGACTCATCAGAGGGATAGTTATTGGAATTCGCCGTCCTTTAATCTGGTTGGCGTTACAACATAGCATAAAGTGGTATGCAGGTAGAGTGAAGTTCACTGTGCGTCAGACGTCACCGGTAAGGAGAAACTGCATCTCCTGTCCATGTGGTGGACTCAGAGATCTAGTGTGCAGGCTGGCCGTATGTGTCGCGCCAGTCAACAAGCACTTCCGCCTATTTAAATCATCAAGCCCGTGATTGGGCACACCTCCTTAGCCATACCTTCCTATAGGCCAGTCCCGCCACGCCGCATCCGAGCGCGGTAGACCGTGAAGAAAACACCTGTGGTAGCGGACCGCAGTGTAAACAGTCTGGCTCTCGGCGCAGCGGAGGTGCGCATGCGTGGATACCACGGGATGATCCTGTAGATGCCTAGGAGACGCTAATGAAGCCATCCCCTTCTGGGCAATTAAAGCAGTAACCGGTAAGACAGGACAAATCAGCAGGCAAACAAAAAACAATAGTAGATAATCAATATCCTGAGGCACCCCTCAGTTCATAGCAGTAAATGAAGTGGATACCCTAGTGTCAGATGGGTAAAATACAGAGGTTTTACAACCTACCTAAAGGATGAATGGTTGTGTCATGCAGTATCAGTGTACCGCCGACCGCTCAGAATGATCCCCAGAATCGCAGGTATCATTCGGTAGACTGCATAAATGCCAAGCAACACTTAAACCGCAGACAATTATACAGAGTTTAGGCGTTCCCGGACTCTCCGATATCGCTTATTCAGACATTAACAATGACTGACGGCATTTTTTCACAAGAGATATCCTCTACACAAACTTTTTTTATATCATAGAAACGACATATATGTCAATTGGTCGTTGAGACCCCTGGGTGCGGTGGTGTCCAGTTTAAAGATCCACCTTGCCTCTTTCTGGAGGATGATCCCATCTCAGTTGCCACCCTGCTCCGGGTATGGGATCCTGTCAATTTCCATGAACCATAACACCGTCGCATCACCTTTGTGATGAATCCACACGTGATTGGGTATTGGTTTATCTTTTTTATGGGTGATGTCCCCGAGGTGTTCCCCGATTCTTCTGCGCAGCTCCCTGAACGTCTGATAAACCAATGGTAAATTAGACGTTTATGCTCGGTACAGTTATTTTACTACCACTTCTGCATGTACACTGGCCCTATAGGTTGTCAGATACAACTTTGGGCAGGAATTTATCTAGTTGTATTGTATTTTAAGTAATGAATTAAAGGTTAAATTTGAATACCCTATTCCTCCTTTGTACCCCTACAAGCTTGCAATAGAAGCAGACATGTGAGTTACAAGTGCTTCATTTAACTTCATTTACTTGTGCTATTGTAATCATAAAAGTTTATTTTATGCATATGATTATTCCTGTCTGGACACAGTACAGGAAGCTCTGCATAATGTGTTCGCCAGTATGCACCTAGCTTTCCCAAGGCCCTGAATATTATAATAGTTTTTTAGAGAAAAACCACTCTGATCAGGGATTGAACAAGATATGTTTCTGCATCAGTGTAGCTACAGCATTTTCAAGGTATGTTTGTTTCACAATGCATAAAAACAAATGGTAGATTTCCTTTAAGCATCAACAAGAAAAGGTGTGGCGGGCATAAAATTTGTGAAAAAACAATAGTGCGGATATATGTAGCAGTAAAATTACTATAAATCAGATAAATAACTGTGGAAAATTAAAGTGCATGTTCACATGCCAGAAGTATCACAGGCAAAATGAGTGAGCTTGAGGCTCTGGTATTAGAGGAACAGTTAGATGTTGTTGGTGTAGTGGAGGCATGGCTCGATGCAGCACATGATTGGGGTGTTAATATTCAAGGTTTTGCCCTGTCTTTCGGAAAGAAAGGGCAAATAGAAGGGGAGGTGGTGTATGTCTGTATGTCAGAAGAGACTTAAAAGCGATTGTGAATGAGACAGTGGTCTCAGAAGAGTGTGAGGGGGCTGAAACTTTGTGGGTTGATATTCAAAGCCAGAAGAGCTTTGAGAAAATTATTTTTGGTGTAATTTATAGACCCCCTAACATCTCTGAGTAAATAGAGGGTCACCTATATAAACAGATGGAGCAGGCTGCACAGGAGGGGACCGTAGTGATAATGGAAGACTTTAACTTTCCAAATATAAATTGGGGTCAGGGCTTTTCTTCATCTGTGAAGGGGAGACATTTTATCAGCTTTCTGCAGGATCATTTTATGATGCAGCTTGTAGAAGTTCACACAAGAGGTGACGCATTTTTGGACCTTGTGATTTCTAACAATGAGGAGATTGTCCAAAATGTCAATGTCTGGGAAACACTTGGAAACAGCGATCATAATATAATTATTTTCCTCTTTAACTGTAAAAAGCAAAAACACATGGAAAAATCAAAAACATTTTATTTTAAGAGGGCTAATTTCCAGAAATTCAGGGCTGCAATACAGGATATAGACTGGGATGAGATTCTGTCAAATGATGATACTAATGTTAAATGGGTCACTGTACTTCTAAATTTATTCCAATAGGTAACAAGTATAGACGGGCTAGATTACACCCGGTGTCGCGTACACCTACTGTTAAAAGGGCAATTAATGATAAAAAGGGGGCATTTAAAAAATATAAATCTGATGTGTCACCTGAGGCAAATGAGATTCAATGTGGATAAATGTAAGGTTATGCACCTGGGGGCTAATAATGCACATGCAACATATGTCCTTGGGGGAGTAAATCTGGAAGTGGAGAAGGACCTGGTTGTACTAGTAGATCATAAATGCAATGTCAATCAGCTGCCTCTAAAGCCAGCAAGTTCTTGTCATGTATCAAAAGTGGTATGGGATAGGGATGTAATATTACCACTGTGCAAGGCATTGGTTCGGCCTCACCAGAAGTATGCTGTTGAGTTCTGGGCACCGGTCCATAGAAAGGATGCACTGGAGCTGGAGAAGGTTCAAGGAAGAGCCACAAAAATGATAAGGGGCGTGGAGGGTCTCAGTTATGAGGAAACATTAAAACAACTAGATTTTTTTAGTCTGGAAAAGGGGACATGATTAATTTACACAAATATATGAATGGTCCATACAAAAAATATGGTGGTAAGTTGTTTCAGATTAAATCAAATCAAAAGACGAGGGGGCACTGTCTCCATCTGGGGAAATCAAGGTTTAATCACCAGAAGTGGCAGGGTTTTTTTTACTATGAGAACTGTCAATCTGTGGAATAGCCTGCCTCAGGCGCTGATCACAGAAGGGACAGCAGAGAGCTTCAAGAAGGGTCTAGATGCCTTTTTACACCTAAATAACATTGATGGGTATGTTATATAGAATTGTTTCCCCTAAATCCCTCCCTCATCCAATCCCTTTCCTTCTTTGGTTGAACTTGATGGACAGGTGTCTTTTTTCATCCGTATAAACTACAGGGGAAATTTATCATTAGTCCTATGTAGCTTCTATAATTGTTGCAAATTTTTGCGCAAACATCGTATTTGTGAAAAAAAAAACACATCTATAAAGTCATGCACCACAGATATATATATATCAACTTACTTGAGTGTGCAACACCAGATTTATCAATTGAGAATTTTCACGCAAATTTAATTGCAAAACTACACCACATAGGAGGTGGTATATTTGGGTCCATTGCTACTACGGGGGGAGATTTATCAATTTATTTTGGGTGGGTTGGTGGGGGCTTTTTCTTATACATTTTTACTTTACTGCACATTACTTGCTCATATTTTTGCAGGGAATTCTTTGGTGCTGTTGTCTTCCCACCTCAAGCTTGGTTTTCTCCTTTACCCTGCATCTATCTTCCCATCTGTTTTTTTTCTTTTTGTTCGCCTGATTTATTTTTAGCATTTTTCTAAACTTGCGCTTATTCATGATTTCTGGTGCAAGTTCTGCATGAATCTTTGGGCGGCTGGCTGGCCATGTTGTTGTGAAGAGCTTCTGTGTTTTTCATCACTTGTCTCTGTAATCTCCTTCCTGTCCCCTCACCGGTCCTCCATGAATTCTTCTTCCTGCACTCTCTGCTCATCTCCGAGATGCACCCCACCCTGGATTTTATGTCTCCATACACCTCAAATGTATCTGTTCCTACCAACTTTTTTTTTCCTTTATAGTTCTGGTTAACCCCGTTTACCTGCTGAAAACATTACCTAGACAACAAGCATGTCCTCCCCCCTAGACAACAAGCATATCCCCCTCCCCCTTGACAACGAGCATGTCTCCCTCCCCTTGGCAATGAACATGGACCGTGCCTGCTGGGAAGTACTTCAGATTCAAAGGATTACATTGATGACCAGCATTTTATTAACAAATAAAATGGTCAACAAGAGTGTGTCTGCGTTTTTGTTTCAATAAAATCTTCTATTTGTTAATTTGTTTTCTTCACAACACTCTTCATAGTTTGCCATAGTAGTGGTGCTGTCTAGTTGACGCTGCTCTTTACTAAGGGCTGGTC
Source organism: Engystomops pustulosus (assembly GCF_040894005.1). Taxonomy (NCBI): domain Eukaryota; kingdom Metazoa; phylum Chordata; class Amphibia; order Anura; family Leptodactylidae; genus Engystomops; species Engystomops pustulosus. Next base: position 129,139,998 of record NC_092415.1, on the reverse strand, counting down.
TTAGTGTTCCAGCGCAAGAATAACAGCACGAGTAGCCCCACTGCCTGACCATCTATAGAAGGTAAGGGACTGGTTTGCACCCACCCCTGGTGGCGGTGGGTACTGGGGTAATGGTATTGGCATTAGTGTGAATTTGCCAAAAAAAAAGATGAACACCAAGGCCAGCCCATAGTAATGAGCAACGTCAACTACACAGCACCACTACCATGGTAAACTACGAAGAGTGTTGCAAAGAAAATATTGAATATTTTATTGAAACAAAAACGCAGACACACCCTCGTTGTCCATTTTATTTGTTAATAAAATGCTAGTCATCAACGTAATCCTTTCACTCCGAAGTAGTCCACAGCAGGCATGGTCCTGTAGGACAAAAGAAAACAAACACACACAAAAAAATTGCTTGTTGCCATAGGGGGAGGGCAACATGCTCGTTGCCATAGGGGGAGGGCAACATGCTCGTTGCCATAGGGGGAGGGCAACATGCTCGTTGCCATAGGGGGAGGGCAACATGCTCGTTGCCATAGGGGGAGGGCAACATGCTCGTTGCCAAGGGGGAGGGCAACATGCTCGTTGCCAAGGGGGAGGGCAACATGCTCGTTGCCAAGGGGGAGGGCAACATGCTCGTTGCCAAGGGGGAGAGGACAAGCTCACTGCCAAGGGGGAGAGGACAAGCTCACTGCCAAGGGGGAGAGGACATGCTTACAGCCGAGGGGGAGGGGAGCATACTCGTTGCCAAGAGGGTGGGGGACATACTCGTTGCCAAGAGGGAGGGGGACATGCTCATTGTCTAGGTAATGTTTACAAGACTTGTCCTACACATCCCTTGCACCACACAGTACTATCCACACAAAAACAACATGTAGTTAGAGTTGCTGGAGTTAGACAGCCGGCCAAAGCTCTGTGAGCTGTTTAGAGTAACTATAGTTTAGCGCCAACATAAGCAAAAAATTTTAAAAAAGGCTGAAAATAAATCAGGTGAACACAAGCAAAAAAACAACAGACGGGAAAATAGATGCAGCGGAATGGAGAAAAACAAATTTGAGGCTGAAAAATTGCTCAATTTTAACCGGTTAAGGACCGGGCCCTTTCCTGTTTTTTCATGTCCATTTTTCACTCCCCACCTTCAAAAATCTATAACTTTTTTATTTTTACACGTAAAGAGCTGTGTGACGGCTTGTTTTCTGCGTAACAAATTGCACTTCATAATGATGGTATTAAATATTCCATGCCATGTACTCGGAAGCGGGAAAAAAATTCCAAATGCAATGAAAATGGTGAAAAAACACATTTGCGCCATTTTCTTGTGGGCTTGGATATTACGTATTTCACTGAGCGCCCCAAATGACATGTCTACTTTATTCTTTGGGTCGGTACGATTAAGGGGATACCAAATTTGTATAGGTTTTATAATGTTTTCATACATTTACAAAAATTAAAACCTCCTGTACAAAAAAAATTTTTTTGATTTTGCCAACTTCTGGCGCTAATAACTTTTTTATACTTTGGTGTACGGAGCTGTGCGTGGTGTCATTTTTTGCGAAATTTGATAATATTTTCAATGATATCATTTTTAGGACTGTACGACCTTTTGATCACTTTTTATAGATTTTTTTAGATTTTTCAAAATGGCAAAAAAGTGCCATTTTCGACTTTGGGCGCTATTTTCCGTTACGGGGTTAAACGCATTGAAAAACCGTTATCATATTTTGATAGATCGGGCATTTTCGGACGCGTCGATATCTAATGTGTTTATGATTTTTACTGTTTATTTATATTTATGTCAGTTCTAGGGAAAGGGGGGTGATTTGAAATTTTAGGTTTTTTTAATTATAATTTTTTTTTTTAAACTTTTTTTTATTTTTATTTATACTATTTTTCAGACTCCCTAGGGTACTTTAACCCTAGGTTGTCTGATCGATCCTATCATATACTGCCATACTACAGTATGGCAGTATATGGGGATTTTCTTCCTCATTCATTACAATGTGCTATCAGCACATTGTAATGAAGGGGTTAAAACGAAATAGCCTCGGGTCTTCGGAAGACCCGAGGCTACCATGGAGACGGATCGCCGCCCCCCGATGACGTCACGGGGAGCGGCGATCCCAGGTAAGATGGCGGCGCCCATGCGCCGCTATCTGTTTGAGGCTGCCGGCAGCTTTGCCGGCAGCCCACGCTGTAAAAACACCCGCGATCGGTGCTAGCACCGATCGCGGATGTTACCGGTAAGCCTTTGCTGCAATATGCAGCAAAGACTTACCGGCTATGGAGAGGGCTCAGCCCGTGAGCCCTCTCCATGCAGCGCGACCCGACCGCCGCCGTGAATACACGGCGGGCGGTCGCGAACCGGTTAAAGTTTCTGCTCAATTTTAATTACATTTTTTCGCCCATTTGCTCAGGTTTTGAGGTATCTGCGAATTTCCTGTGCAAAATCATTGCAAAAAGGCAGAAATTGAGCAGCTGTTACACATACGTGTGGCTGGTACAGTCTATTCACACACAGCAAACACAGTCACATCAGAAGGCATTTAACACTGCACATACACCAGACTATAAATCTGACTGTTGTAAACCTGTCAGTCTAAGCCTACATTCACACTAACGTATGGAGGACGTATATACGGCCGATATACGTCTTCCATACACGTCAATGGGCGCACGGCGCCCTACAGGAGCGGTACGGTGCAGCACACGTGCAGCACAGTACCGCTCCGTACCCGGAAAAAGATAGGACCTGTCCTATCTTTTCCTGTAATACGGCGCCGTGCGCCATGTATCTCTGTGGAGAGGGGTGGGGGTGAGCTGCGCTCACCTCCTCCTCCTCTCCCCATGCACTGCCGTTGCCCGTTACGGTACGGTACGGGCGGGCAACGGCAGTGTGAATGTAGCCTAACACCTACATAAACATCTGCGCAAAATCCTGATGTTCCTAATGATAAAGCTCCCTCTATGAGCACATTTTCATTAGTTTTCTGTCATACAATTATATTATTATTTTGAACATTAAATTTGTCTTTTTAATTCAGTTAACTTTTATAGTGCAAGGTGCAAAAACCCACGTGAGATCTAATCCAGGGGTTCTCAACCTTTCTCATGCTGTGACCCCACAATACAGCTCCTCATGTTGCGGTGACCCCAAACCATGTACAAGAATATTGTATTTGTGCCAAAAAATGCAATAAAATCGTGGCTCCGATGGCTTTAGGTGACCCCTGTGTTTTGGTCGTTCGACCCCCACCGGGGTCGCGACCCACAGGTTGAGAACCACTGATCTAATCTATCAAACTGAATGTTTCACATCTCATTCTCTATATCCTTTTGCCTTTTCTCCTGAACAATATTTCCACAAAGTTATGAAAAAATAGCTTTTTCAGACTATCATATTTTTGCTTATTTGCTTTTAATACATAAAATTCAAAAATGTGAAATGTCAAAAGCTCCATATGCTGTACCTGTTCATCAACCAAAACAAATATAGTTTTGTCTATTTAAAAGATTTAAAAATAATTTTAAATACTTATTTTCTCAAAATATCTGCTTGCTTTAAAATAAGATTTTACTTATACAAGTGGTTTAAATATATTCATAATCAAGCTTCAGATTCATGGGAAACTGTGTTACAGTTCTAATATGCAACCATGTACATCATATGCCACATGGCTCATTTTATTGCAGTGAAGTAATTCTGACTAATTGGGTTAAACAGGTTTGTTTTAAATTCTGATATTTAAATTCTGAGTCGGGAAATAATATATATATTTAAAGATATTTGGCATTTAAAATATACAGGCCAAAAGACTTGTAACTATAAAAGATAAAATATCTTAAAATACTTACCAAGTTTTCCAATGCAAGCCACCAAAATCCATAATGTTATTATGTAAGGAATGTGCACGTTCTCCCATTCAAAGGTAACAATTTCAAACATTTTTCTTATACTTGAGTGTCCTGTGTTTGAAATAATATAAAAAGTTTTAGTGTCCCGTTTGACAAAAGCAGAAAATCAACTTCAAAAATGTAATATCTGCTGTTTCAAGATGGATTATGCCAAAATACTTCCATTTCTGTCGACATCATTATTAATGTTATCCACTTCCTTATAACAGTAAGACTGCATGACAAAGTGGGTAGAGACAAGTATGTATTATTCATGGATCAATAATTGCATTTTAAAATGTAATACGTCTCAACTGATAGTTTTATGAGCTCATAAAAAAATGTAATTACAGAAAGCTGTTAAAACATAAAGAATGCGGTGTTAACATTCTTACTAATTTAGCTTACTTAAGGCTGCACTAATATCTGCGTGATATCAGATTGGCTCCAGTCATTTGAAAGCTTTGATAGAGTATGTTTTGTTATAAATATGCATTCTTACTAGTCATTTTACAGATGTATAAATGAAATCATAGCTTTTACTGGTACTTGCATGTGGATTTCAAATGGTAGCATTGAAAACATCATCAAAAATCACAAAAAAATGACACCACCCACAGCTCCGTACACTGAAGCAAGAAAAAAAAAATGTTGTACGGGAGGTATTAGTTTTTGTAAATATATCAAAACATTATAAAACCTATATAAATTTGGTATCCCAGTGATCTTACCGACCCAATGAATAAAGTAGAGATGACATTTGAGGCGCAAAGGGAAAGCTGTAAAATCCAAGCTCACAAGAAAACGGCGCAAATGCATTTTTTCACCAATTTCATTGAATTTGGATTTTTTTCTGCTTCCCAGTACATGGATATGCATAAAAGAAGCCCTTACTCAGCTCTCTATATGGAAAATAAAAAAAAGTCTTGGCTTTCTGTTTATTTGAATCTGGCTGAATCAGAGCCACTCCGGGATTTGGCATTATGCCCTCAGAAACACTCAACCACACTTGCCGTCTTATCCACACCACCCCTCATGTTGTCTGCTATTGACTGCAACTGTGCAGATTGACAGCCACAGCAATTGCATTGGAGGTGTACAGTGTGCATGCTTGAGTAAGCCTGTGAGCCACTTTCTTGTGAATGTGCACTATGCCCTCTAATATGCTGCCATACTAGAACATAAAAGGATATTCTCATTTCAGCAAATACTGTTTATACTCGGGTATAAGCTGATCCAAGTATAAGCCGAGGTACCTAATTTTAGGACAAAAAACTAGGGAAAGCTATTGACTTGAATAGAATGTTGGGAAATGCTTTACTCACAGCACCCAGCTAGTATAAAGCTGATCAACTACTGCCTCCATACCAGTATATAGCCTGCCACCCCTGCCCCCCAGCATATAGCTTGCCAGCCCCTGCAGTATATAGTTAGCCAGCCCTCCCCCCAGTATATAGTCTGCCAGCCTCTGCCCCGCTAGTATATAGCCTACCAGCACCTGCAGTGTATAGCCAGCACCCTCAGTATAGAGCCTACCAGCCCCTGTAGTATATAGCCAGCCAGCCCCCCAATATATTGCCTGCCAGCCCCTGCCCCCCAGTATATAGCCTGCTAGCCCCTGTATTATATAGCCTGTCAGACCCTGCAGTATATAGCATGCCCACCCCCATTGTATATAGCCTGCCAGCCCTTGCAGCCTATAGCCAGCCCATGCCCCCGAGTATATAGCCAGCCATCCCTGCCCCTGTGTATGCCAAGCCTTTAATAAAAAAAATTAACACTGTACTCACCTTTCCTACACCCCCCACAGGTCCTCTTCATGCTTCCGATGCTACGGTACCTCTTCAGGTCCTTCGCATCCTCTTTGGTTCCCCTGAGGAGCATCAGAAGCAAGAAAAGAAAGGAGGGCATCAGAAAAGTGAGTACAGTGTTAATTTTTTAATAGACTTGAGTATATACTTTAAATATTTTTTACAATATACTTTCTGTATCAATTCTTAAGGGTTTTGTAGATCTCTGCTTGCTGTCATTCAATGGCCAACTGCTATGGAAACATCTACAATAAGGCCTCCCTTCATAGAAAATATGCCCCTTAAGTAAAAATACCTGCAATGCTTATTACAAAAATATAAACCTGACAAGAATGTAGCAAACACATAAATATATTGCAGCAATGAATATACCAAGCACATGGATACCAATGATAAGGCCACACATACCGGTATGAATATTTACCAGCAATGAATAAATAGCACATAATAATATCCTGCACTTATAAATGTAGACCAAAAATGTATTTACTACATACGGCAATAAATAGTAAATATATAGTATATGTCCTGCACATTTCGGCTGTACTCAGGCACAGACATAATTTACTGTTAGGCTGCTGCTGTCTCCTTCCATGTATGTGTTGATCTCGTCCATCCTGCTTTTTTTCCTGTAGTCTCCTCATTGTTGCAAATCCTTTTCCATCAGAAAGAGAACGTCATGGCAACTTCTCCAGGCCATGACTTATCTCTGCAGAATTTGCCACCCTGGTGACTGTGGCCTCTGGAGAACATCTCCACACTACGTCCCTAAAAAACCCCACAGTCAATGTAATGTCCCCTAGTGTACATAAACTGCCTCTGCATAAAAAAAAAAAAAAAAAAAATACTAACCTACCTGCACTTCCTCTAACTGCATGGTCTGTCGTGCATCGCCAGCATCCTAGAGGGTGCCGGCTGATTGCTACTGAGAGCCGGGATAGCGCCTCAGGATGGTAGGCCTGCCCCTTGCCCCAGCCCTAATACAAAGCTATGCTTACTTTCTGCAATACTAACAAGCTGTACACCTGTGTGACCAAAGTCAGATTTTCTGTCAACTAGCAGAAAACATATAAGCCTTCAACAGAATGACAGCAAGCAGAGATCCAGAAAACCCTTGGAAATTGATACAGAAATTATATTGGATTATTGTTTATGTTTCATCATACAAATGCAACACCCCTGCCAATGCATAGGCAAGGGGGTAATTGCGAATAGGGCCCTCTATCTGTCTTTCCCCAGCAGGTGAGCCTGCGCAACTCGCCTGAAGGGTAGTTCAGTAAGTCTGAGGTAATTAGCAGCTGTAGATCCTGCCTGAACAGGCAATGGTTAATTTGGTGTGAGTTCCAACCAATTGTATTTCACCATGTACACTGAAGTTTGATTGGAGAGTTGGCCTGAGCAGGATCTCAACAAGAGCATAACAGTTTAATGAGAATACATAGTTTTCAATCAAAAAAAAGAAACAGAGGTATATGAAATACCTCTGTAATCGGCGCTCAACTATGTAAAGACAGAGTGCCCAAACTACAACCAAAATCCACGTATTTACCGTGAAGTGCCAACATGGCATTTTAAGCAGTAACTTATTGTTACCTCTTCTTCCACATCTGTCAATCATATCAGCCCCTTAGGCAACCAATACAGTTGAAAGAAGGAGGGAAAATTCTCATTGTAGCTTCTCTCCAGGGTCTCTCTGTAGAAGATGAATGGTGGTCCAGCAGGAGGACCTCCAAAGATATTGAAGTTACGTCAACACCTTCTCACTTCTCCCACAGTTCCCATCAGCCAATGAAGTGTCGCTTTAAAATAGCACTAAGAGCAGCATCTCTTGAGTTGCCTGGGACTGGGAGATTTGGAGAATTTGGTTCTATTTGGTAAACTCTGCCCTGGGTTGATGGTCTGAGTGCCCACAGAAATGTCTCTGAGTGCCACCTCTGGCACCCGTGCCATAGGTTTGCCACCACTGCACTAGGCTATTGGCCCAGTGGTTATTGATGGGAGGATTTTGTGTGACTAAGTCTTTTACTCTTACACAGTGACACAGGCTCCATGCACTGCTATATAGAGATTACTATTGTAATTATTGAGACCACTATTATTATTATTTTTATTATTATTATCATGGAGACTATCATTATCATTATAATTTTAATAATAACAATTATCGCAATCTCCCAGCTGCCCGTGACGGGGGGCAGAGGTAAAAAAATCTGGACTCTCCCGGCAAAACCAGGTTGGGAACTATGCTTTATACAGGATTGCCAGTAGTGACATTTAGCAACTCACAGGTAATGATCTGATCCAGCAGGTATAGAAGGGCAGAGAGATTCTCCAGGCCGTCACTTGTCAATGAAGAATTCACACTCGGATATAGTCCATGCAGCACCATCTGTGATCCTGTAATCTTAAAGATACAACAGTCACTTACACTTTAGTGTCAACTAGATAACACTGCTCCTAAATTATATAATACATACATACTCCTTGCCCCACAACTGACCACACTGGGCCCTAGAATAAATTGTGTGTTTACTAAATAAATAATATTTACATTGTCCCTTTTAAATTACTATAATACATACAGCATCAGACAACCCAGGGGTATGAAAAATAGTTAAAAAAAAAAAAAAAAAATTTTAAAACCCCCCAAAAATCATTTTCCCTAGAACTGATATAAAAATAAATAGTAAAAATCATAAAACATCTCCCAAATGTTCAAAAGGCCACTTTTCACCATTTTGCAATATATAAAAAATGTAGTAACAAGTAATCAAAAGGTCATACAGTCCCCAAAATGGTAGCAAAGAAAATATCAGCTCATCCCGCAAAGATTCACATTTCACACAGTTCCATACACTGAGGTACGAAAAAGTTATTAGCACCAGAATATAGTGAAAAGGAGAATTTTCTTTTTGTACAGAAGGTTTACATTTTTAAAATTATATTAAAACATGATAAACTATATACATTTGGTATCCCCATGATCACACTGACCCAAAGAATAAAGTACCGTATTTTACGGCCTATAAGGCACACCGGAGTATAAGGCGCACCTCTAATAAATGCCTGCTAAGACATTTAGGTTCATATGTAAGGCAACAATGACCAGCAGGTGGCAGACCTGTGCACAGCTACACTTCCCAGGAAACTTGTCTTCAGGGTGTCAGAGAGCTCCAGTCTCAGAGGTATGGGCTGCTGGGGGTTAATGCAGGGTGATGCAGCAGGGGTTAAATGGTCTCCCTCTGCCCCTTCTCCTTCCCTCCTCAGCCAGGGTGTTATTTCTGTGGGGTTCCCTGTGGCTCCTTCTATTTACCCTGTTACAGGGCTGTCAGGTATGGGGGATTGTTTACTGATGATGATGATGATGATGATTGCCTCGTGGTCGTCTCCGTGCTAGGGGAGGGCAGGATGGGCACAATGTTAGTTGTGGTACCAGGGCACTTCAGGAGCTAGGGACCCTGTATACTGTGTGAGAAGGTGCTGGAAATTTCTGGGGATGCAGCTATTAAACACTGGTAAATGTACAGTACATCTTGTCTGTAGTACATTTCTGTATAAGTTCATATATAATAGGCCGAAAAATACGGTAGACAGGTCATTTGCGGTGCACAGTGAAAGCCATAAAAACTTAGCTCAGTAGAAAATGTTGCAAATGCATTTTTTCACCATTATATCTGCATTTGTAAATTTTTCTACCCACTTCCCAGTATGTGATATTACCATCACTATGAAGGTCAGAGCACAAGCCCTCACACAGCTCTTTACATGGAGACATAAAAAAGTTATAGATTTTTGAAGGAGGGGAGTAAAAAATAGAAATGCTAAAACAAAAAAGGGCCTCGTGGTTAAAGGGTTACTAACAATAGATCTATTGCCAACTGAATAATAAGTAATATCATACAATAACAATAAATGCTCCCTTTAATTTGTACTTGGATAATTAGTGCCCCAGCCCTCCTAATAATAATATAGTTTAAATTATAAATAATGAGTCCCTCACGGGCCAAAGCCCTGCCCCTTGCCCCATACACAATAAAAGTTTAACAGAGACAGATTACTGCTGCTGCCCAATTACCAGTTACCCTGCTGCTATCAAAGCCTCTGGCTGTCTCCATGGGGTCTGCAGGTCCTGGGTTCCCGCATTCAGCTGGCGGTCGTGCCCGTACATCACAGCACGTACTACCTGTGCATACCGACACCATACCTCCCAACCGTCCCGTTTTGGGCGGGACAGTCCCGTTTTTTAACCCTTGTCCCGCCTGCACGGACCGTTAAGTGAAAGTCCCGGTTATTTCTGCGTTTTCACGGATTTTTCCGTCTTGTCCCGCCCCCGAGTCCCTCTCCCGTCCTGCTCAGGATACAGAGAAGCCAGGGGGCGGGGTGCAGCGTCCTCCTCCTCTCCAGCTCCCGGGCTGTCTGCTGCAGGGCCGGCACCTCCCCCATCCCCTCCCCTGGGAGGCAGAGCCCTCCCTGTCCTCAGGCTGCAACTCGGCACAGGATGCAGGCACATGGATGGATGGATGGATGGATGGAGCAGTGCAGAGTGTCATATTCTCTGCACTGCCCCTGCACAGCAGCCCCAGGGGATCAGCCTCCGTGCAGGCAGGAGCTCTCCAGCCCTGCTACATCAATAGCTCCCTGCCCCCACCTCCTCCTGCTCCTCACTGAAGTTCGTCTGATGAAGCAGAGCCGAGTGTGTGCAGCTGCTGCAGTGTGATAACAGGTACTCTACAGTGTCTGCAGGCAGCAGCTAAAGGGTTAAACACTTCACTTTCCTCCATAGACCCCCTGCCCCCATCCCTAACCCCCCCAGTGCCCTTCTATTCTGTTTTTATTGTACCATATACTTAATCCCTTAACCCAGTGATGGCGAACCTTTTAGAGGCCGAGTGCCCAAACTGCAACCCCAAACCCCCCTTATTTATTGTGAGGTGCCAACCAAAAAGTAAAGCAGTGACCTATTGCTCACTGTTCAACAACTTTCAATCATATTGGCCTCCTCAGGACAGCAACACAGTAGAAAGATGGAAAATTTTCATAATTTTAGCTTCTTTCCAGTTTCCTTCTGTACACAGAATCGTTGGGCCAGCAGGAGGTTCTCCAAAAATAATTCGGCCCTGTCTAATTCTCCCTCTTCCTACAGTCCCAAGTAGCGAAGTAAGTATCAAAATATGACTGAAAGCAGCATCTTTTAAGTTTCTTGGAACTGCAGGAAGATTCTTTGAGACCTGTCTGGTGTGCTGGGGCGATGGCCCGGGTGCCCACAAAAAGGGCTTTGAGTGCCGCCTCTGGCACCCGTGCCATAGGTTCGCCACCACTGCCTTAACCCCTTAAAGACGCAGGGTTTTTCCTCTCATTTCTCGCTCTCCAACTTCAAAAATCCATAACTTTTTCATTTTTACGTGTACAAGACCTGTGTGAGGGCTTATTTTGTGCGTAACAAATTTTACTTTCCCGTAATGTTATTTATTTTAACATGCCGTGTACTGCGAAGCTGCAAAAAATTCCAAATGTGGAAAAATTAAAAAAAAAAAACGCATGTGTCACGTTCTTGTGGGCTCAGTTTTTTTGACTTTGACTGTGCACTCAAAATAACACCTCAGCTCGGTGCGATCGCGGTGATACCGGATTTATAGGTTTTATTGTGTTTTAATACATTTTCAAAAATTAAACGAATGTGTGCAAAAAAAAAAAAAAAAAAAAAAATTTTGCCATCTTCTGATGCTAATAACTTTTTCATATTTCGGTGCACGGAGCTGGGGTCATTTTTGGCGAAATGAGCCGACGTTTTCATTGCTACCATTTTGAGGACTGTGCGACATTTTGATCATTTTTAATTTCATTTTTTATGTGATGTAAAAAGGTGTAAAAGTCGCATTTCGGACATTTCCGGCCATTTCCCGCCTTGGAGGTCACCGCCGCCCGTAACCGTTTTTATATTTTGATAGATCGGGCATTTTGGGACGCGGCGATACCTGATGTGTCTGTGATCTTTACTGTTTATTATGTTTTATATCAGTTCTAGGGAAAGGGGGGTGATTAGAATTTTTAATATTTTATACATTTTTTTTATTTTTAAAACTTTTTTTTCCCACTATTTCTTAGACACTCTAGGGTACATTAACCCTAGATGGTCAGATCGCTTCTACCATATACTGCAATACTTCTGGCTCATTGTAACGAATCTGCAGAAGCCATGTAGCCTCGTGTCAAAAGAAGACCCGAGGCTACCACAGCAACCGATCGCCGCCCCCCGATGACGTTCGGGGGCACAGCGATCGTAAAAAAGACTTTGCCGGCGACAATGACCGACTGCGGTTATTAGCGGTGGGGGTTTTCTGCAACATGCAAAAACCCCCACCTTGTATGAAGAGGACTCAGCCCGTGAGCCCTCCTCATACATCCCTTATACCTCTGTGTCGTAGAGCTACGGCGCAGAGCGTTAAGGGGTTAAAGGGGTTTTCCCACAAATACAAGTTAGGCCCTATCCATAGGACAGGGCTTAACCTGCTGATGTGTGGGGGTTCCAGTGATGTGACCCCCATAGATCATGAAAACGAGGGGTCTGTTGGGGTCCACATAAGGTACATGTCATCGCTCTATGACAGTAATGGTCATACACGGCCGTCTGCTCCATTACTCTGACGGAGCGATTTTTGCGTTTCCATATTTCACTCCCCACTTTCAAAAATCAATAACTTTTTTTATTTTTCCACGTACAGAGCTGTGTGAGGCCTGTTTCTGCGTAACAAATTATACTTCCTAGTGACAGTATTAAATATTCCAGGTCCTGTACTGGGAAGCGGGAAGGAAAATATCAAATGTGGTTTTTATGGCTTTCACTGCGCGCTCCATAGGACCCCTCCCCTTTACTGCGCTCCATAGGACCCCTCCCCTTTACTGCGACAACGAGCATGTCTCCCCCCCCCTAGACAACAAGCATGTCCCCCCCTAGACAACAAGCATTTCCCCCCCCCTAGACAACGAGCATGTCTCCCCCCCCCCCTAGACAACAAGCATGTCCCCGCCCTAGACAACGAGCATTTCCCCCCCCTAGACAACGAGCATTTCCCCCCCTAGACAACGAGCATGTCTCCCCCTGACCCCTAGACAACGAGCATGTCTCCCCCTGACCCCTAGGCAACGAGCATGTCCCCCCCTAGACAACAAGCATGTCCCCCTCCCCAGACAACGAGCATTCCCCCCCCTAGACAACAAGCATGTCTCCCCCCGACTCCTAGACAACGAGCATGTCCCCCCCCTAGACAACGAGCATTTCCCGCCCCCCCTAGACAACAAGCATGTCTACCCCCGACCCCTAGACAACGAGCATGTCCTCCCCTGTGGCTGCGTGCCCTTTTTTGTGTGTTTGTGTTATTTTTGTCTTCCAGGACCGTGCCTGCTGTGGACTGCTTCGGATTCGAAGGATTACATCGATGACCGACATTTCTAACAAATAAAATGGTCAACGAGGGTGTGTCTGCGTTTTTTGTTCAATAAAATTTTCTGAAAACGGTGTGATTATTTATTTTTTTTGCGACACTCTTCATAGTTTGCCATAGTAGTGGTGCCGGCTACATGACGGTGCTCATTACTAAGGGCTGGCCTTAGTGTTTGCCTTAATTTTTTTGGCAAATTCACACTAACGCCCATACCATTACCCCGGTACCCACCGCCACCAGGGGTGCCGGGAAGAGCCGGGTACAAACCAGTACCTGACCGTCTATAGATGGTCAGGTAGTGGGGCGGCCGCAGGCTGTTATTGTTGCTCTGGAATAGCCCCCTAACAGTGGCCTATCCCAGCTCAGTAATGGCAGGCTGCTGCTGCTTTATTATATCTGGCTGATTTGAACAATAGGGGGAGCCCCATGTCGTATTTCCCCCCATTTTTTTGTAAAAATGGGGGAAACAGCCTGGGAGCCCCCTTTAAAGGGGGAACCCCACGCATATTTTTGTCAAAAATTTGAAGAAAAAACGGCATGGGGCTCCCCCTATTGTTCAAATCAGACTGATACAAAAAAGCAGCAGCAGCCTGCCATTACTGAGCTGTTAGGGGGCTATTCCAGTGCAACAATAACAGCCTGCAGCCGCCCCACTACCTGACCATCTATAGACGGTCAGGTACTGGTTTGTACCCAGCTCTTCCCGGCACCCCTGGTGGCGGTGGGTACCGGGGTAATGGTATGGGCGTTAGTGTGAATTTGCCAAAAAAATTAAGGCAAACACTAAGGCCAGCCCTTAGTAATGAGCACCGTCATGTAGCCGGCACCACTACTACGGCAAACTATGAAGAGTATCGCAAAAAAATAAATAATCACACCGTTTTCAGAAAATTTTATCGGACAAAAAACGCAGACACACCCTCGTTGACCATTTTATTTGTTAGAAATGTCGGTCATCGATGTAATCCTTCGAATCCGAAGCAGTCCACAGCAGGCACGGTCCTGGAAGACAAAAATAACACAAACACACAAAAAAGGGCACGCAGCCACAGGGGAGGACATGCTCGTTGTATAGGGGGGGACATGCTCGTTGTCTAGGGGGGGGACATGCTCGTTGTCTAGGGGGGGACATGCTCGTTGTCTAGGGGGGGACATGCTCGTTGTCTAGGGGGGGACATGCTCGTTGTCTAGGTGGGGGTACATTCTCGTTGTCTAGGTGGGGGTACATGCTCGTTGTCTAGGGGGGGCATGCTCGTTGTCTAGGTGGGGGGACATGCTCGTTGTCTAGGGGGGGCATGCTCGTTGTCTAGGGGGGGACATGCCCGTTGTCTGGGGGGGGGCATGCTCGTTGTCTAGGGGGGGACATGCTCGTTGTCTAGGGGAGGACATGCTCGTTGTCTGGGGGGGCATGCTCGTTGTCTAGGGGAGTACATGCTCGTTGTCTAGGAGGGCATGCTCGTTGTCTGGGGGGGGGCATGCTCGTTGTCTAGGGGAGGACATGCTCGTTGTCTAGGAGGGCATGCTCGTTGTCTGTGGGGGGACATGCTCGTTGTCTGGGGGGGACATGCTCGTTGTCTAGGGGAGACATGCTTGTTGTCTAGGGGGGGACATGCTCGTTGTCTGGGGGAGACATGCTTGTTGTCTAGGGAGGGGGGCATGCTCGTTGTCTAGGGGGAGTGGAATATGCCCCCCAATTTTATACATAAATATACATTGGTGCCAGTGGATGCGTTGAAGGTATGAGCAGTGGCGTGGCCAGGGGGTGTGGTTAGGGGGCGTGGCTAGGGTGTGGCTTCGCGCGCCGCCATTTTGTCCCTCTTTCTCCTCCACAAAAGTTGGGAGGTATGCCGACACTCCTCAACACTTCACAGTTCGCGCAATGACGTCAATTGCGCGACCTGTGTAGGGGCGACTAGCGAGTAACATATAAACACAGCAGCACTGCTGCTGCGCCTGTGTGTTAATTAATAGTACCTGCATCAACTGTATGATGCGGTTACAATGGCCAGTCCGCCCGTGGTTTAAAATGCCTTCCTTAAGGGGCCTTTTTCAAGATAAATAAACTTTTCTTAATCAATGTATTCAGTAAAGGGCAAAGAACAATGCCCAGATATAGGGGCACATTTACATATCTGGTCACTGGAGTTAACAGAAAGTGCATTGTCCATCTATAATGCACCGTGTGGCGATTCACTAAGATCGTGCGCCGAAATCATGAATGTGTCGCTTCCCCCGCTCAGGCCCGATGGAGTCCACCATCTTTTTAGTGGTGCATCTTAGGGCTAGGGCTTGTGACACAATTTAACAGTTTGCTCAGTCTGAATCAGTTGGACTGTCCAACGGCAAGGCCCCTAATTTGTGACCCATGGAAGCCAGCACAGCTGCGTGACAAAAAGGGTTGTGTGCACCACAATCCCAACACACACACTTATTAAATGAAGTGCAAGCTGTTTTAACCCCGAAAAAGGTGCACAGTCCGACAAAAATGTGCGTGCGTCCCTTAGTAAATGTGCCCCATAGTAGTCCTTTCTCTTCCCAGCTTATTCCTGTTGCCTTAGAAATAGCCATAACTATTTTAAGGGAATAATATTATTCAGCAATGTAATAGACTTTTAGATCTTTAGTTTATAGCATGATACTTGTGAAAATGCTGTTAAAAATTATAATATTGTCAGGACTGAGTGTTCTACATTTTTATGAAAGATTATCACGTCATCAGCGTATAACGAGATGGGGATAGAAGGTGGTTGCGTTCTGCACCAGATGTGGATTAAAACATATTTTCTTTATTCAAATATCCATTAAAAGTTGATGAAAGAAACAAAATTTCTTGACAAGATCTCTCTTCAGGCCTGAACCTCTTCCAGTCAACAAGGAAGAACCAGTTACCTCTCACTGTCTTCATGTCCAGAACCTCCTTTACCTCAAAGATATCAGTGGAATTCGGGATGCGCATAGTGGGAGTAAGGCGGAGTTTATAGGCCACAGGATTTATGCGCTTTATCACCTTGAATGGCCCCAGAAAACATGGACCAAGCTTGTAGCTAGGAATCTTCAGTCCAGTGGATCTGGATGATAAACACACCTTGTCACCTGGAGAGAAGACTGGGGGAGGCTTCCACTTCTTATCAGCTTGGGTCTTAGTGCGGGCCGACGCTTGAAGTAGAGACCAATGTGTCTGTTCCCAGATCTATTTGAGGTCCTGCACCAACTCTTCCATCGCATGAAGATCCAAGGGAACAGACAGAGTCAGTATTAGTCAGTAGACAATAAAGAAATGGGCAGCGCCTAAAGACTCAGAATCCAAGGAGTTGTAGGAGAACTCTGCCCACGGTAACAGAGAGGACCAGTCATCCTGAAGGGCAGAGACAAAATGACGAACATAACGGCCCAAAATTTGGTGAACTCTACCTATCCATTTGACGGAGAGGAGAAGTCCAAATTCACTCCAAGCTGGTTACATAGAGATCGCCAGAAGCGGGAGACAAACTGGCCCCACGGTTCGAGACGATGTGCAGCAGAAGCCCATGAAGCCGAAAGATGTGGGTAAAAACAGGCTGGCAAGGCGAGGAGCTGACAGCAGACCTGGCAGCGGAACAAAATGGGACATCTTGGAGAACCGGTCAGTTACCACCCAAATGACGGTATTCCCAGAGGAAGATGGAAGATCCTTGACACAGTCCATGGCCACGTGAGTCCACAGGCAGCTGAGTATCGGCATTGGCAATAGGAGACCAGTAGGTTTGAGGCAAGATGGCTTATTTTTTGCACAGGAGATGCAGAAACCCACAAAATCTTGAACGTGTTTGTTGACCAGGTCTGGTCACCAGTAATGGGAAAAGAAGGCTACTGAGTGCTGCACCCCATGGTGCCCAGTCACACAAAAGCAATGTCCCCAAGACAATGGGGCACATTTACTAATGGTCCGCAGACCGCATTTTAGTTTATCAGGGGATTTTGGTGCATCGGAGGCGGCTTGCACGCAACAAAAATCGGGGGGGCGGGCTATCGGACAACCCGACGGATTCAGACTAAGCGCGGGATTTAACATTTCAAATTGTGTCGCAAGACACGCACTTACAAGCACTGGGAAGAAGAAGGTGAACTCCGGCAAACCTCGGCGGAGAAGCGACGGATGCAGGAACAAGGGCGCACAAGCTACGTGAATCGCGCCGGACTTTAGCTTCGTCGGACCGTCGGAATTGGGGACCGCGACAGGACCAAGTAAGTAAATTTGCCCCAATATCTTTTTCCGTAGGGCAGGTCGGACACAAAAGTTTTGCCAGTCTTTCTGGTGGAATGACATTGTAGACACAAGAGAGTACATCAGTCTTGGCATTCTTTTCAGTAGGAAGGAAGTGGATCAGGAAATTGAAACGTGAAAAGAAGAGGGAACAGTGAGCCTGTCGAGGGTTGAGACGCTGAGCAGTTTGGAGGTACAGGAGGTTCTTGTGGTCCGTATATTTGCAGACTGGATGGTAAGTTCCCTCCAAAGGACAGTGCCACTCTTCCAGGGTAAATTTAATAGCCAGTAGTTCACGATCTCCAATGGAGTAATTACTCTCAGCAGGGGAGAAGGTTTTAGAGAAAAACCCACAAGTGAGAGTTCGGCCTTTAGGACCTTTCTGGGTGATAACAGCTTCGGCACCTACAAAGGAAGCGTCCCCTTCAAGTAGGAATCATCTCTCCATGTCAGGTCGAGTAAGAACATGGATAGAAGCAAAGGCAGACTTTAACTTAGAAAATGCTTCTTCAACTTCTGGAGGCCAGAGTTTAGGATCAGCGTTCTTGTTAGTCAACCCCACAATAGGAGACACAATAGAGGAAAAATGTTGAAGCCCAGGAATCTCTGTATGGCACGAAGTCCTACTGGGTGAGGCCACTGAAGTACTGCAGACAACTTGTTTGGATCCATCTGTAGGTCTTTATCGGAGATGATGTATCCAAGAAATGTGAGACTCTTCTGATGGAATTGTCACTTCTCCAGTTTGGCATAGAAACAATTGGCCCTTAGGCACCTAAGAACTTGTCATACATGGACTTGATGAGACTCCAGGTAAGAAAAGAACACCAAGATGTCATCTAAGTAGACTACAACACAGGAGTAGAACAAGTTTTTGAAGATGTCATTAACACATTTCTAAAATGCTGCAGGCGCATTGCACAATCCAAAGGGCATGACCAGATATTTGAAGTGCCTGTCTCAAGTATTAAAGGCGGTTTTGGTTAAAACCTTGGCACCCCATAAACGATCAAAAAGTTCTGTGATCAGAAGTAGTGGGTAGCGTTTTTTCACCGTGACCCTATTGAGCCCGCAGTAGTTGATACAAGGACGGAGGGAGCCATCCTTCTTAGTCACGAAGAATAATCCAGCACCGGCAGGAGAGAGGATTTGCAGATGAGCCCCTTCTGCAGATTCTCTTTGATATAGGCCTTTAGTACAGAGAGTGAGTATACCTGACCTCACGGGGAAGATGTGCCCGGTAGCAGCTCTATAGGACAATCGTAGGGTCGGTGCGGTGGCAGAGTCGCAGCCTGTTTCTCTGAGAAGACATCAGCTAAGTCCATATAAACAGAAGGAAGGCCCGACATTGGCTTGGTAGACTCAGAAGAAGACCTGGTGGACACTGGACGGAGAGTTACAAGGCAGCAAGACTGGCATTCAGGACCACAGCGAAGAACCTCCCCAGTCTGCCAGTTGAGGACAGATGCATGTTGCTGTAACCACAGAAGTCCCAATAGAACTGAGGATGTGGCCCAAGGAAGTACATAGAAAGACAGTCTCTCCTTATGCAAGGCACCAACTTGCAGGCATAGTGGTTCGGTGCAATACAAGACCGGGTCACAGAGGATCTGCCCACTGACAGAAGAGAGGACCAAGACGAACCAAAGGAAGACTATGTCAGGAGACCAAAGCAGCATCCACGAAATTACCCGCAGAGCAGGAGTCCAGGAAAGCTGAGGCTTGAACCGAATCACTGGTTCCCTGATCACTGAGCAGAACAGGTACATAGTTTAAAGGAGTGAACACGTGGCTCCTGATGCTAGAGGTAATGGGAAGATTGATGGTGCTCAGATGAACTGGTGGAATAGATTAGTAGTGAATCTGGAGGGCTGCAGAGTCTCCCGTGACCCTCAGTGGGACACTGGCGGTGTAAGGAACAATATAAAAGTAGGTGCAAAAAACACAGGTATATAGGTGCGCGCTGCCCCTAAAGCTAAAATGCAACAGTAAAGTCCAAGATGTGTGTTAAAGGCTTTATTTTTATGGATGACGCGTTTCGAGGACGAATTGTGCCTCAGGTCCAAAGCAACATACACTAAAAAAAAAAAAAATCGGACAAAATAAAAAGGTATCATAAATAAATGGGTACAAAGAATGGTGTCTCACTGAGGAAGGGAGCGTGACCCCCGAAACATCACAGCACTTTCGGGGGGCGTCTGCATGAGTTAGGGTCTCTGTCCATGCACCAGGATACGCAAGTTGTTTAAAAGGACATTCAAAGGATGGACTGCGATTATGCAAGTTTACAAATAAGTTTACAAATATGTTAACATACTCACGCTACCTTGTGGTCTGAAAATGCAAGCTCTTTGAACTTTATCATGGTGAATATAAGGTCAATTTATCAAAAAATGTGAATGTTTTACGAGAAATTATGAAGTAAAAGAAAGATTTTATCCAGAAAACTTGTGTGGTCAGTTTTGCTCTTGGACACTATTCACATGATGCGTTTGGGAAGTGAAGGAGAGCTCCTAGTCCTAGACCACATCACAGATTAATATTAGCTCCACCGTTTACGTATTTGTTGTACAAAGAAAGGTGTAAAATTGTGGTGGTGAATAGAAAAGTAAAACCAAATCAGAAATACATATGGGATATAAAAAAAATCACTTCAATATATACAAATTAACTTAGATAAAATGCATAAATAATGGAACAGATAAATAAAGAACCTGAATATATGCAATATTAGATGATACATAAAATTATGATATAGACCAATACTGGATACAATGTAATGAATGTAATAGGCAGTAAAACAATACAGTAAAAAATATATATAAATATATATGTAAAAATATAAGTAGAATAAACATATGTGTAATGGGTATACTGTGATATGAGGGGAAAAATTATATATGATATGATGGTGGTGGTCATGGTATGGTGGTGGGAGGGGTCATATAAGGGAGAAGGTGGGGGGGGGTTAAAAGAGATGTGGAGAGCAGGCTTAACTGGATGTAATGTAGAGACTCACATATGCTCGGCTGGGGTGGGATCTAATAGACCTAGTTCTGTGGTCTTGGATAAAATGCCTGTGTGGGGAGGATGGCATCACAGTTAGTAAATAGATAGATGAATGGATCCAAGGAAAGACCTTAGGGGGGGGTTGAATGAGAGAAGAAGTTACCTTAAGTAGTGGGTGAGCCGGTTAGAAGGGCTGCGCCCCCGTAGTAAGGTAGGAGAGAGGCCGGTCTGCAGGGAGGGTAGGGATATATAAATAAAGTCCCCACAATATCACTGCCAGTGAAAAGAGAGCCTTGAAACAACTCGCAAACAACACCACGATAGTCATTAAACCTGCCGACAAGGGGGGTGGCACAGCCATTCTCAATAGAAAGGACTACATAGCCGAAAGCACCAATATCCCCCCCCCCCTTTGACCATGATCCAAAATCAGACCATCTGGACCAACTTTGGTTGGTCCGCCCTGGTGCTGAGAGCACATTCTATGGGTATACTCACAAAAAATGAAAAGGATTATATAATTCCAAAGAACCCCCGCACTCCTCTGTTTTATTATCTCCCAAAGATCCACAAAATCCCTGAGAAACCCCCTGGGCGACAAATAATTTCTGGTGTGAACTCAGTCACCTGTAATTTATCAGAATACGTGGATATTCTCCTACAGAAACACATAGTAGCATTACCCACTTTCCTGAGAGACTCCGCACAACTTAAATTCAGTGGCAACCCAATTATCTCCTCTTGACCATGGACGTAACTGCTTTGTACAAGAATATTTCTCATGATTTAGGCATTGAGGCCATATCAGACACACAAACAGCAGACCCATCCATGCCACCCGAACAGACCTAATTTGTAACTGGACAGCATCAGATTAATTCTGGAGCATAATACTTGGCTGCGGCCAAATGAACAATTTATTTATTTTTTATTTGGCTCTCGCATATAAACCCGGGAAGTCCCCCACGCCGCTGTTATACTCTGGCGTGCAGTGAGACTCACACCCCATATTCCACCAGCGGTAAGTTTCAGCCTCCCTGGTTCATGCCACTTTCACACACCACCCTCAAGCCCCCCGTTTATTACTTTATTTATATATCCCTACCCTCCCTGCAGATCGGCCTCTCTCCTGCCTCACTACGGTGGTGCAGCCCTTCTAACCGGCTCACCCACTACTTGAGGTGACTTCTTCCCTCATTCAACCCCCCCACCCCTCCCCTAAGGTCTTTCCTTAGATCCATTCATCTATCTATTTACTGACTGTGATGCCATCCTCCCCACTCAGGCATTTTATCCAAGACCACAGGACTAGGCCTATTAGATCCCACCCCAGCCGAGCATATGTGAGTCTCTACATTACATCCAGGTAAGCCTGCTCTCCACATCTCTTTTAACCCCTCCCCCCCCCCACCTTCTCCCTTATATGACTACCCCTCCCACCACCATACCATGACCACCACCATCATATCATATATAATATTTCCCCTCATATCACAGTATACCCATTACACATATATTTATTCTATTATTTATATTTTTACATATATATTTATATATTTTTTACTGTGTTGTTTTACTGCCCATTACATTCATTACATTGTATCCAGTATTGGTCTATATCATAATTTTATGTATCATCTAATATTGTATATGTTCAGGTCCATTATTTATCTGTTCCAATATTTATGCATTCTGACTGTATACTCATTGTATCCAGTATTGGTCTAATTTCATGTATCGTCAAATATTGCATATATTCAGGTTCTTTATTTATCTGTTCCATTATTTATGCATTTTATCGAAGTTAATTTGTATATATTGAAGTGATTTTTTTATATCCCACATGTATTTCTGATTTGGTTTCATTTTTTTTTTTTTGCCGCCACAATTTTACACCTTTCTTTGTACCCATTTAGTTATGATACCTTTTTATTTTGTCCGATGTTTTTTTAGTGTATGTTGCTTTTGGACCTGAGGAAAGGGACAACTCGTCCTCGAAACGCTTCGTCCATAAAAATAAAGCCTTTAACACACATCTTGGACTTTACTGTTACATTTTAGCTCTAGGGGCAGCGCACACCTATATACCTTTGTTTTTTGCAACTGCTTTTCTACAGAATAGGTACATGCAGGCATGGAGAAGCTTTGTTCTCACCTATTGATGCTTCTCCCAAGAACCCTAGGTGCGTGCATTTCCTAGACGCTGAGGATGGGCAGGGTAAGTCAGTAGAAAGTGTTCTGGACTGGCGCAATAGAGGCAAAGATTCTCCTGATGTTGTCTTGTCCTTTCTTGGGGAGTCAGCCGTGTTCTATCCACCTGCATGAATTCCTCGGAAGCAGACACGGAGGAAGATAGAGGTGGATTTTGAAAAACCAGAGCCAGGTGAGGAAGGTTTCTGGTCCAGGTTGGCATTTAATCAAGACATCAGCTGCCTGTGGACTGATGTGGCCATGGACTTTGTCACGGATCTTCCATCTTCCTCTGGGAATATCATCATTTGGGTGGTAACTGACCGGTTCTCCAAGATGGCCCATTTTGCCAAAGAGATAAGCCTACTCAGGGAAGACAGCAGGTTCTGTGCAGACAAGGCGCCTTTTTTAAAGGCTCAGTTGAGCTCAGAAACCAGGGTATGGAACTGAACCGCATAGTCACCAACAGAAGAGTCCCCTTGACGCAGGTTCAGCAGGGATGCCCGGGCAGGTTCCTCAAAGACAGAATTGAGTGAGGAACGTAGTAAGAATGGCCCTGACTGGATCGTTCCTGTCCCAGAGAGGAGTAGCCCAGGGCTTTCCCGGAAAGAAGGCTGATCACGAAAGCCACCTAAGCCCGTTCTGTGGCGAACTGGGAAGGCATTAGTTCAATATGTAAGGAGCACTGAGTAGTGAACCCCCTGCATAGCATGGCCACACTGTCATACTTGGAGGGCATGGAAAGACACAGCCTGGGTTCAGCATTAGACGGTGCAGCCGTAGTAACAGGAGCTACTGTAGGTACAGGATGCTGGTGCCAACAATTGCTACAGGGTGTTGGTGAGTTGCCCAAGTAGCGGGCCTTGAGCAGCAATCTGTTGGGACTGCTGGACCAACTATGGCGGCAAGTCCTGCCAGTCCTGGAAGCAGAACCTTGGCAGGATCCATGGCCGGATCTTACTGTCTGATGTAGTGGATCCTCTGTACCACCGCGAGCGATGGCGTAAGCCGACACCTGGGAGCGGAGTCTAAGTGGCACATGGTTTTCATGAACTTGCTGTGGCAAGTTACCACAGGCGCGAGTATAAGCTGAGGGTAGGAAATGCATTGGTCCTAGCCTGCCCCCAGTATGCAGCCTGCCAGCCCCTGTCCCCCAGTACACAGCCCTTGCCTGCCTATAAGAAAAAAAGAAAGTGTACTCACCTTCCGACGCCCACCTCTCTTCGTGTGGTGACGTCAGAAGCGTTCTGTGATGTTCTAGTGTGTGCACCGCCTTCGGTACACACTGTGATGTCAGCAAGCAACAGCAGCACTGAGAGAGGGAGCCAGAACATCGTTGGACAGAAGAAGACCTCCCCGGGTGGCGTCAGAAGGTGAGTTATTTTTTTTTTTATATATATAGACTTTTTATATATAGGCGTTAGGGATTTACAGCACAATTTTTGTGCTGAAAAACTCGGCTTATACCCGAGTATATTTGGTATAATATATTATGGTATAATATATTATATTATATTTGGTATAATTTGGTATTTCAAAAAGGACACAAACAAAATCATCAATTTTTTGTTTGCACTTTTTTTTTTGCTCCCCCTAACGTAAAAATAATATTTTATCTTTGGTTCACTACGATAACTGTGATACTTAATTTATATAGTTTTTCTTATCTTTGCTCAATTTTACAATATTGGACAAAATCAAATTTTTTTTCTATTAACAACTTTTCAGGGGCATAACTTCTGTCTTTTTCTGTTGACAGATCTGGTTGAGGGCTTATTTTTTTGCGAAAAGAGTTGTTATTTTCAGTTGTATCATATTAGGGTGTGTAACATTTTTTAGAACATTATTTATGAAGGTATTTGATGAAAAATTGCATATTACGGGACATTTTCTGTGTCTTTTTTAACGTTGTTTAACGAGCAGGTTCAACATTGATTTAGATTTATTATACAGATTAATATGGACCTGGTGATAACACATATGCACGCTTTTTTGTGTTTTTATTTGTTTTTTAGACTATTTGGATTTTATATATAATTGAGGTGATTAGGGGACTTATTTAATTTATTATTTATTGTGTTAGTTCCAGCAGGGTTCTGCAGGAGGCGGAACCCAGCATGAAGAGGAGCTGGCAGCCTCGGGGCACACAACGTACCATGAGGTTGCAGCAGGAAGAATCTGTTCACAAAAAAAGATCACCGGTGTGGCTCCGATCCACGGAGGACACACTTACATGCCGCAGTCATACTTGATTACAGCACTTAAGGAGTAAAACACCTGATATCTGATTTTTTCCAATCCCGGGTGTTAGTGCCGGGTCTGGGCTGTGATGAAACAGCCTGACACCGGCACTTACAGGACCTGATGTCCTGCAATTTTCTCCTGAAGCGCCGACATTGAAAGGTGGCGCTTCAAAAGAAGTACCCTTAATGACCGCCGTAACATCGGTCATTAAGGGGTTAAAGCAAAAATAACAAGAGATAACAGACACCCCTGATGGGTGCCATTAGAAATATCAAACGAATCTAACAAAAACCCTGAAATCGAAACTCTTGCAAAAGGAACAGAATAAAACCTCAACTGCTTTTTCAGTTGGGCAAAGATTCCTAACTTATGCAATACCTCCCTCAGATATCCCAAGTGCACCCTGTGAAATGCTTTCTCCACATCTAATCACAAGAGTGCACTGGGGGCACCCATCCGCTGAGCAGTATGAATAAGATTGATCATGCATCTAGTGGCATCTCTCATCTGAAGGCCAGACACAAAACCTGTCTCATCCGAAGATATCAGGAAAGATTTTCTCCATCCTCTGTGCTAAAAGTTTTGAATTAATTTTCATGTCAGTATTAAGTAAAGCAATCGGAGCGAAAATTTTCTGGGGATGTCATGGGTTTACACTTTTTCGGGATATCCCTAATAGTGGCTTCCAGATTTGATTTGGAAATTGTGCTTTGCGACTGCCAGAAGTTAAACAATCTAAGCAAGAAAAGAGCAACAACTGAACAAAATTTGCATTATACATATTAGTTAAACCTTCTGGGCTTGGTGCTGTAT
This sequence comes from Engystomops pustulosus, assembly GCF_040894005.1. Lineage (NCBI taxonomy): Eukaryota > Metazoa > Chordata > Amphibia > Anura > Leptodactylidae > Engystomops > Engystomops pustulosus. The sequence continues at coordinate 129,114,370 of NC_092415.1, read as the reverse complement.
TTTTTTAATTTCCTTTACTATTAGCCATATCTCTTCCTTTGAAAACGGGTTTGCCAAATATTCAGCCTGAAAATTTAAGGAGAGATAGGGAAGATAAAAATTGTTGGATCTCATATACTGAAGGCTGGTAAGTTACCACATAGTCCTTCAAGCTATATAATTTTAAATAATAAATGTTTATGCCTCCCCAATTTCCCTTGGGTCTTAAGCTGTGCACCCTTTCCTCCGTTGATAATAGTAATTTTTTTAGCTGCAATTTTTTAACCTTATTTGCAAGTATTGCTCCTGCACCAGTGATGTCAGACTAGGCAAGTGGTGCCGAACTTACCCTGCGACGTCCCTGTGGGCTAAGGCCCTGCCTACATGCCTACAGCAGATAAACCACCCTGACAAGGGCGAACCCACTATCAGAATCCTAACTGACAGTCCCTGAGTGACCCTACAAGATGATAGGGAAGACTTATGTCCTCTGACAGCTGCTGGATGGTGGAGCAGACAGGTAACAGGAATACAGAGATAGACCATTGTTTACACTGGTGCAAAGAAACCAACACAAGACTGAGACAGGGGTCACACTAGGAAATAAACGAAACTGAGGGACAAACAACAGATACAGACAGACAAGCAGAGTCAGACAAACTGGGTCAAAACCAAGATGGCGGCAAATGTACAGAATTGCATAGCAAATAGAGCGCTCAGTAGGCGAAGCAGAAGTCAATACACAGAATAGCAAGAAATGCAATGGCAAGCACACTAAATACACAGATTAGACTAAATAACCAGTAAGGTCTGATGGGAGTAGGCAGGTATATAAGGCAGTTCCCCAGCAGCACACTGGGGAAACTGCTGGGCAGGGCTGAAATGCAAGGAGCAGGGTGTGGCTCAGTTAATCCAAGCCACAGTTCACACACAAATTAATGCCACCTAATCTGCAAACTGCGGATAGAGGGACGTTTTGGCACGGACGTTACAATTGAGCTTTAGTTTGCTTTACATATTTATATGCTTATAAATTATTAGTGATGGAAGAGCAAAACAAAGATCCAACATTTCCTCCACTATTCTTTCAATTTCACTTTCCCTATTTTTTTCCCTTGAAGCTACTTGTTTCATTATTGGCCATACTATTCCCCTGTGGGGACAATAAAGCATTCTATTCTATTCTATTCTATTCTTGTTTCAGAATGTCCCTTATATACATCTTATGAGTTAACCAATGTGATTCATCCATTACTTCTTTGCTGACATTAAACAAAATTTTCTATTATACTTCTTTTGATTAAGTCTTGTGTTGCCTCGTCAGCTTGAACATCAAGGGAGCAATCTAATGTACCTTCCGGGGGTGATTTACTATTCCATGTGGTATTGAAGCTAGCATTAAACAAATTGCCTGAAAAAAAATCTGCCCTCTATTTAGAGCATAAATGACTTCAAATGCATAAGGTACCAAATTGATTTCACAAATTATAAACAAAAGTCTGCCTTGTGGATCTTTTTTCATTTGCACAATCTAAATACCCCTGCTTTTTTCACGCTTGTTGAAAAATAAATTATTATTGGGAGATTTGGGTTAGAGAGACAATGAATTTCTATCTCCAATAAATTATTTTCTCGGATACCTACAAATTGTGGCTTTGCTTCTCTGGGCTGCTCTCTTCTGGGGGGGTGGGGGAGAATTTGTAGCACCATTGATAGTATATCGTCTCAATAGTTCAATAGTATAGTTCCATTTACTTTTTACAAACAAAATTTCCCAAACATCACAAGCCATTTCATATCCAACAATAAGAAACAAAGCATTCATTTGCACGCTTCCTCTATTCCGAGGTAGGGCACCTTCAAAATTTGCCATACTGGAAAAGGGGCCAAATCCTACATCAGAGCATGTCCTCCCGCCCAAACTATGGAGCCAAGGTTTCATAACTCCAGTGCAGGTTCCATCCGAGATTACTCCTCATGTCCTTGTTCCACCTACTTATTTTTTAACCAGCATCTAATGGGGAAAAACTTTACTTGTTTTCCCTGTTGGAGATGTGATTTTAGCTTCCTTAGATAGCAAACCCCATGTACAAAGCCAGGTTTCTTCCTGTGAGAATCACATACAAGGGTCATCTTTTTATTAATCAATAGCTTTAATTCTCTAAGAATTTTTGTGACCTGAGCATACTTATGCTTTTAATCTATTTGGGTGTGCTGGGTGTGTAGGACAGTCGCTGGAAAGGTAATAGATGTTGTATATATTCCTTTCAGATTACTTCCTTACCCATGGTAAACGGTTAATGCACTGAACAGAGACTGCACATCCCTAATTACCAAGTACAGCTGGGAAAGCGAGAATTAGAATCACCATTTTTCACCATAATTCATTTTCCATTTAGTCCACCATGACGGCCCATCTGGAGGATTACCCCTTGACCTCTGCAGGGACAGGAAGAAGAGAGGTTATATGTCCCTCCCCCTGCATCCCTCTCCAGTGTCTACCAAATAACTACACCAAGAAAGAATGCAAGAGGTTTATTAGCACGTTAATTCACACACAAATAAAACCATCCGAGAATACATTTAGGGACAGGGAAAAAAATTCCAGGCCGTCATGGTGGACTAAATGGAAAATGAATTACCGGTGAGTCTAATTCTCGCTTTCCCATGACAGCCCACCTGGAGATGTACCAGATGATATAGGAATTTTTTAGGGAGGGACTTCTGCTTGCAGTATTTTTCTGCCAAATGATAAGTCTCTTGCAGGATTTAAGTCCAATCGAGAATGTTTTGCAAAAGTCCCGGTGCTGGACCAGGTCGCAGCTTTGCAAATTTGTTTGAGAGAAGCTCCTGCTTTCTCTGCCCAGGAGGTGGCCATTGCCCTGGTGGAATGGGCTTTCAGGTTTGAAGGAGCTTCCAGGTTTTGGAGAGTATAGCAATTCTGGATAGCCTCTTTAATCCAGCGGGCGATGGTGATCTCTGATGCTTGTCTTCCTTTATTCACACCCTGGAACTGAAGAAACAGATTTGAATCTTTACTATCAACTATTTGTTATCTCTAAGTAGTGTAGGACTACCCTTCTCACGTCCAAGGTTTGCCATTTGGCCTTGCCTGTACATTAGGGATTGTGACAAAAGGAAGGAAGGATAATTTCCTGACTACGGTGGAAGTCTGTTGCCACTTTAGGGAGAAAGCTAGGATCTAGCATTAGAGAAATTTTGTCATCAGAGATCTTTAGATAAGGCTCGTTTATAGACAGTGCTAGAATTTCTCCTAACCTCCTAGCTGTGGTTATAGCAACGAGAAAGGCCGTTTTCAAGGTGATATTTTTAATACTTGAAGTCTCTAAGAGTTCAAAGGGAGCTTTCATAAGACTGTTCAAGACTATAGACAACTCCCAGGGAGGTGTTTTATAGGGATATTAGTCTGAATGAGGCTTTAATAAATCTTTTTCTCTATGAGCAGATCAGAGTCGGGGATCAGTCGTTGAAGCTCACATTGTTTGCTTATGACCCGCTCTTGTTCTTTGTAAAAACCCATCTGGAGAGCTACAGGGAGCCAACAACCATTCATGTCTGCAGCTGAATGCAGCTTTGGCTCACCCTTGGAATCTTGTAACGCTGCTTCATACGCCTTACTCCAAACCATTATCAAGCAATCTCTGGTTTTGTGTGACACTATTTCTGTCTCGGAAGAGGCTATAAAAAATTTTCCACCTCCTTAACAGGCCTCAAAGCGGTCACAGGGTGATGGAAATAAATATCTGGAAGGGTATAGGTCAGTGATGGCAAACCTTTTAGATACCGAGTGCCCAAACTACAACAAAGGGCCGCTTATTTATCGCAAAGTGCCAACACAGAAATTTAATTTGTGATTTATACTCCCTTCTCTGTCACAGCTTTCATTGATACCGGCACCCTGAGGACACCAATAAAGCAGAATTAGTCCCAGGTAGAGCTGTCACTTTAAAATAGCTCTGTGCACAGCAAGTCCTGGGCTGTCTGGGACTGCAGGAAGATACCTGGAGTCATCTCTGGTGATGGCCTGAGTGCCCACAGAAAGGGCTCTGAGTGCCACCAATGGCACCAGTGCCATAGGTTAGCCATCACTGGTATAGGTTATATAATTTATGGAACCCAAAAGGCAATTGCTGGTGGTTTTTCTCTGCCCTAGCTGAAAGGCTAGGTCTACCCTCCTCTGAGGCTTTACAGTATGCATAGACAACAGCTTTTCATTACAATGACTTAGATCTTAAAAAGACTAGATGGTAGAGGGACCATATTGGTCTATTATAATAATCCCTGGAAGGGGCAGCAAAAAGGTTTTTCTGAAATGGACAACAACTTTTGATAATGCCATCTTAACTTCTGGATGGCTGGCCTAGGGTAAGAAGGGAAGTTGGGAATAAACAATGGAGGGTAATCCACTTTTATTTCATATGCCTTCAACATACCTCCTCACCCAGAGGCTCACAAAAGAATCATAGCCTGTCCTAAATGTGACTTAGCAAGGGCAGACACATTACACTGTATGTTGCAGAGCTAGGATTTTCTTAAAGTAGTAAAATAGTAAATAAGTTATTATTTTTTATCCCCCTGGAAACAGGCACACTTCCGTTAGCAGTGGTAGCTGCACTGTTGATAGCAAAGCAGTGTTTGTTGCAACACTGGTCGATTCCTTCTCCTCTGAGAAAATTGGATGTTATAGTCCAGTTTAAAAATCAATAAAAGCTGGAACAATACAATATTTTGTTACGGAAAGATTTAAAAACCAAGGCCTATTTTGTGAAATGGGGTAAATTCATTGGGAAAGCATATAATAGAGCAGAAATGCAACAGATCATGCCTTCTGACTGAACACTTGGTATTTGGAAATGGGCATTTCCAAATACATCTGCAACTCTAGGAGGGAGAATAGAATATATTTTCTGTCCTCCTTTGTCATTGGTCAACATTCTTGAATCCTTGTAGGATACTCCCAACATACATCTGTAAACTGCCTACTCCTCACATTCAGTTTACGCCCGATGAGAGCCTCAATGCTGCTGCCGCTAGCACTGGGCAATCCTGGGCAAGTGCTGGGGCCCAGATCTGCCGGGGTGGGGGTGGGGCACATAAGGCTGTACATAAGTAATTCACAGGGGGTTAGGGGGACTTTATATAAAATAACCATGAGTGGGATATTTGGCATGATAAACTAGGGAATATTTTAGGGGACAGGAGACTCACCATGTTAGTTAATTGCTAAGGGGCCGACAGAGGCCCTGTCGCCCAGGGGCCTTCTGAAGCCTGGAGCCTCCTACTCCTCATTACAGGTAGCTTCCCACTCTTTCCTCCCCTATTGTGTGGACTCTGATTAAATGTTGTCTTTTCCGTTTTTATTCTTTTATCAGGCCAGGACCCATCAGGTATTAGACTCACGGGATGAAAAGTAACAATGTATTTCATGCCTGGAGTTTCATATGTGTTATGGTCCGGCCTATTCAGTGCACTGACATATATATATATATATATATATATATATATATAAATAAATGGAAAGTTCAGAGCAGCACAGCAACCTGGTTGGGTGCAAAGTCCTTGACCCTCTGGCTAGAGCGTCTTCAAATGTAATCTTTCAAAAACAGGCAGCACTCCAAAATAGTGGTGAAAACGATGGGGGTGTCTTTATTCCATGTGCAACGTTTCAGCTCTCACAGAGCCTTTATCAAGCATAGTATACATGGCCAGTGTGCAAACTTATAAGGGCCAGTCTTACATCTCATTGGTCCGTGTGCGGACTCTAACAATCATTTACAAACTTTCAAAAAATATGATAGTGCTTATTACAAGTGATACATATGAAAGATCAAAATGCAGTAATACATTGTGTACATTAAAATTACATCGTTAAATAGGTGAACAATGCAAGTGTAGGTGCAAGTGAAGGGAGTAGTGCCCTCCCATCGGTTATAGGACCGCCCCCAGTCTCGGCTTTCCATTCATCAAATCGTAAACAGGAGGGGCAGGACGCCGGAAGTGTCAATGATGTTCAAGCCGCGTCACCGGAAGTCGTCATAGTCACGTGGGCGGGCTCCGTCCACGTGATCTTGGCGCATGTGCACTTGCTCTTGCGATGTCGGACGCCATTTTGGGTAAGGGAAAAGAGGGAAAAAAGGAAGAAAACACACAGACATAGTCGGATCCCATGTTAGGTTACGTGCAATGCTGTGCCACTCCATAACCAGGAGCCTGGGGGTGACAGTAAGTAGTGAACCCACCACTCGTGTCACCCAGCTAAGATCGTCGGGATTAAACACGGTATCCTGTATATGGACCACCGTTGTTCTGTCCCGACGTCTTACCTGGTATTACTGGAGTGATAGTCACAATCTGAGGTGATAACCTCTGACGTTCTCCCTGATGGTTACGACTAATGATTTTCTGTGTCTGTCAAGTAGAAAACTGAATAAATGAATTATCATAGCTCACGGCATGAAGAGGTAGATAATGTGACTACTCCGGTGGTACGGATGTGATTTGTTAAAAGGCGAAAAAAGTGGAAGGCACGAGACTGTCGGGGGTTTGTGATCCATCCGATGAGGGTCAAATATTCCAAATGTGTCTAGGAAAATAGATAAATAAATAAATAAAGTAAATTGTCATATTGCAGTATTATCAATATTCAGACCAATAGGGTCTGATTCATTACTGGCGGGGATATTTTCCCCATACTATACTTTAACCTACACAGAAGAAGAACACCAGGAGGGCTACACAATGTGTCGAAGGACGACCCATACCTCAGGGCACCATTGTTACTGTCAACACCAAGGAAATATGTAATTAAACAAGCCCACTCAAGTTGTACTCAACATTTAAACCATGGGGTTGTAAGGTCCCTAGTCTCTGTATCCATCTTAATTCACATCTCCTGAGTATGGCTTCTCGGTTGCCCCCTCTTCTCAGTGTAGGAATGTAGTCTATAATCATACATTTCAAGTCGCTCTCCTTGTGCCCTGCCTCGGTGAAGTGTCGGCTGACCGGTAAGTCTTTCTTCTTTTTACGTATTGTATACCTGTGTTGCGTAAATCGCGTCTTGAAGTCAAGTGTGGTCTCACCCACGTATTTCAAGTCACATGGGCAACTGAGTAAATATATTACGAAGTCGCTATTGCAGTCAAGATAGTGGTGCATCTTAAACCGTGTTCCTTTGTGGGTAAACGTGTCACCTTTAATGACGTGGGAACAATTAATACATGTGCGACATGGGTAGCACCCTTTTCGAATAGGGCCTAATATGCCCCTTTGTATTGATGTCTTGGATGGACCTATATCAGTCTTTACTACTCGATCCCTGATGTTTCTAGCTCTTCTATATGAGAGTATTGGGGGATTCTGTAGTGCTGGCACTCCTGTGGGATCACTTTGTAGTAGCCTCCAGTGTTTCCTCACTATGGATGCTACTTGTGTACTTGTGTCACAATAGGTGGAGATGAAGGGAATCCTTTCACCTTTGTTTTCCGATTGTGTGGGTGATAGTAGTTCATTCCTACTTTTGCGTTCCAACCTGTGTTTGTTATCGAGAAGTACCCTATTGGGGTATCCTCGTTGTTTAAATTTGGATAACATCAGTTTAGTGTTTTTCTGCAATTTATCATCATCACTGGCTATTCGTTTAACTCTGTAGAGTTGGCTGAGGGGTAGAGAATTAACCATAGGTCGTGGGTGATTACTGTCAAAACGTAAAATAGTGTTTCTATCCGTAGGTTTATAGAAAACATCTGTTTTGAGGCTTTGTTGTGTATTTTCAATGAGTACGTCTAAAAATTGTAGGCTCTCCTTTGATTGTACCATAGTAAATTTGATGTCACTGTCCACTGTATTAAGGTATTCATGAAAGTCCGTCAGTTGTTGTGTGTCACCAGTCCACAGGAGGAAGACATCGTCTATGTATCGCCACCACCCCATTATGTGTTGGAAGTGGTGGGACCCATAGACGAAGTCCTCCTCCAGCGTGGTCATGACAATATTGGCATATGTGGAGGCCATATTGGCCCCCATAGCCACACCCCTAAGTTGCACAAAAAAGTCACTGCCAAATAAAAAATAATTGTTAAATAATATCAATCTTAAAAGATCCAGAATGAAAAGAATTTCGGATTGCTTGAAGCTGGATCTCTGTAGTTGTTTCTCCACACAATTAAGACCCATCTCATGGTTGATAGAAGTATACAACGATACTACATCAAAGGAAACAAGTGTAAGTCTTTTCGGGTCACATGGTATCTGTTTCAGTTTGCACAAAAAGTCAGTGGTGTCACGTATGTGTGATTGTCCCCTGGTAGATAGTTCCCTCAGCGCCTGATCTAAGAAGATGGCTATATTTGATGTGATAGATCCCCTCCCGGACACTATTGGTCTCCCTGGGGGATGTTCAAGACTTTTATGTATCTTGGGGAGGGTATATATAATGGGGGTACGTGGATGCATGACAGTTAGAAATTTGTGCATGTTCTCACTGATGATCCCTGTGTTCACAGCTGTGTCCAAGATCTGTGAGATACGTCGTCCCAATTCAAATTTAGGGTCAATTGAGACACGTTTATACACTGTTGTGTCATCCAATTGTCGACGAATCTCAGTGTTGTACATTGACGTGTCCATGACCACTACCGCTCCACCTTTGTCGGCGGGGCGGATCGTGATGTCATTGTCACGGGCAAGTTGTCCCAACGCCAAGATTTCCTCAGAGTTGAGGTTGGTGTGTGTTAACTTGTCACTTCTGGTCTGTTGTAATAGATTTATATCATGTTGCACTGCGTCCTTAAACGCTACAATGGCTGGGATCTCTACGTTAGGGAAAAAGTTACTTTTAATCGATAAACCAAATTGTCTTCGGTCAAGATTGGTATGGACCTTAGGGGTAGCTGGATTATTATGAAACCAGTGTTTAAGACATATACTGCGGTACAATCTGTGTAGGTCAACATCTAATTGAAACCAATCAGTGTTAGTGCATGGACAGAAACTTAAACCTTTTTCTAATACAGACAATTCACTCACATTTAGCTGTTTTGAGGAAATATTGACCACCACCGGCTTTACTTCTTCTTGTTCACTGTTCTCAATGGTAAAGTCCTGTTCTTTGCCGTTTTGCTTTTTTCTCCACCGATAGTGGCGTCGGCCACCCCTCCTGGTGGATCGTCTCTGTCCGGGTTGTCCCCTAAAAAAGACTCGCCTGGCGTTGATGAATTTGTAGTGGAGAACTGGTCATCATGTTGTGGTTTCCTAGTCGGGCTGCGTTTTTTCTTTCTCGTAGGAGCTTCTTTAGATGTGGTCCCCATGGTGACGGAGTGTGTGCCCTGCCAGTTATAGATTCTGCCGATCCGGTAATCTTCATTATCCCTTGCCCACTTCGTTCTTTTCGTCTGTTCCTGTTCATTCTTTAGTGTTGTCAATTTTTTGTCGACTTCTTTTACAAACTCTTCAAATTCCGTAATGGTATACATCTCTTTAAGTTTCTGTGACAGCTCCATGGTGAGAGCGTCCAGTTTTTTGGTCTCAGTCTGGAGATATTCAATATTTAACAAGATAAGGTCAAGTGAGTACTTATTGGAAATGTGCATGAATTTCAAACAAAATGACACATCCTGCGAGAAGAGGTTCGGTCGGACATTGGACCGCATGCCCCTTGGAATCTGTTTGGCTTTGAGATATTCACCAAGTGTTACAAGATGGAGTTGAAGAGACACTGATTTTTTCATGGCTTGTTCGTATTGTTTTCTGAGTTCGTTGACTGTAGGAGTGCTCAAGAAGGTCGTGTCGCCCTGCAGCCCACGTACAATCCGCTCCTGGTCTTCCTCTGTGTAGGCAAAGAGCTGGAATGGCTCCCCCGAAAATATATCCATAGTGAAAAAAAACGAAAATGTTGAGAAAAACTTGCGTGCAAGTAAGCTCCGATGCCGGGAAGATAAATAAATGGAAAGTTCAGAGCAGCACAGCAACCTGGTTGGGTGCAAAGTCCTTGACCCTCTGGCTAGAGCGTCTTCAAATATAATCTTTCAAAAACAGGCAGCACTCCAAAATAGTGGTGAAAACGATGGGGATGTCTTTATTCCATGTGCAACGTTTCAGCTCTCACAGAGCCTTTATCAAGCATAGTATACATGGCCAGTGTGCAAACTTATAAGGGCCAGTCTTACATCTCATTGGTCCGTGTGCGGACTCTAACAATCATTTACAAACTTTCAAAAAATATGATAGTGCTTATTACAAGTGATACATATGAAAGATCAAAATGCAGTAATACATTGTGTACATTAAAATTACATCGTTAAATAGGTGAACAATGCAAGTGTAGGTGCAAGTGAAGGGAGTAGTGCCCTCCCATCGGTTATAGGACCGCCCCCAGTCTCGGCTTTCCATTCATCAAATCGTAAACAGGAGGGGCAGGACGCCGGAAGTGTCAATGATGTTCAAGCTGCGTCACCGGAAGTCGTCATAGTCACGTGGGCGGGCTCCGTCCACGTGATCTTGGCGCATGTGCACTTGCTCTTGCGATGTCGGACGCCATTTTGGGTAAGGGAAAAGAGGGAAAAAAGGAAAAAGAAACACACAGACATAGTCGGATCCCATGTTAGGTTACGTGCAATGCTGTGCCACTCCATAACCAGGAGCCTGGGGGTGACAGTAAGTAGTGAACCCACCACTCGTGTCACCCAGCTTAGATCGTCGGGATTAAACACGGTATCCTGTATATGGACCACCGTTGTTCTGTCCCGACGTCTTACCTGGTATTACTGGAGTGATAGTCACAATCTGAGGTGATAACCTCTGACGTTCTCCCTGATGGTTACGACTAATGATTTTCTGTGCCTGTCAAGTAGAAAACTGAATAAATGAATTATCATAGCTCACGGCATGAAGAGGTAGATAATGTGACTACTCCGGTGGTACGGATGTGATTTGTTAAAAGGCGAAAAAAGTGGAAGGCACGAGACTGTCGGGGGTTTGTGATCCATCCGATGAGGGTCAAATATTCCAAATGTGTCTAGGAAAATAGATAAATAAATAAATAAAGTAAATAAAGTAAATAAAGTATCCCCCAATACTCTCATATAGAAGAGCTAGAAACATCAGGGATCGAGTAGTAAAGACTGATATAGGTCCATCCAAGACATCAATACAAAGGGGCATATTAGGCCCTATTCGAAAAGGGTGCTACCCATGTCGCACATGTATTAATTGTTCCCAGGTCATTAAAGGTGACACGTTTACCCACAAAGGAACACGGTTTAAGATACACCACTATCTTGACTGCAATAGCGACTTCGTAATATATTTACTCAGTTGCCCATGTGACTTGAAATACGTGGGTGAGGCCACACTTGACTTCAAGACGCGATTTACGCAACACAGGTATACAATACGTAAAAAGAAGAAAGACTTACCGGTCAGCCGACACTTCACCGAGGCAGGGCACAAGGAGAGCGACTTGAAATGTATGATTATAGACCACATTCCTACACTGAGAAGAGGGGGCAACCGAGAAGCCATACTCAGGAGATGTGAATTAAGATGGATACAGAGACTAGGGACCTTACAACCCCATGGTTTAAATGTTGAGTACAACTTGAGTGGGCTTGTTTAATTACATATTTCCTTGGTGTTGACAGTAACAATGGTGCCCTGAGGTATGGGTCGTCCTTCGACACATTGTGTAGCCCTCCTGGTGTTCTTCTTCTGTGTAGGTTAAAGTATAGTATGGGGAAAATATCCCCGCCAGTAATGAATCGGACCCTATTGGTCTGAATATTGATAATACTGCAATATGACAATTTACTTTATTTATTTATTTATCTATTTTCCTAGACACATTTGGAATATTTGACCCTCATCGGATGGATCACAAACCCCCGACAGTCTCGTGCCTTCCACTTTTTTCGCCTTTTAACAAATCACATCCGTACCACCGGAGTAGTCACATTATCTACCTCTTCATGCCGTGAGCTATGATAATTCATTTATTCAGTTTTCTACTTGACAGGCACAGAAAATCATTAGTCGTAACCATCAGGGAGAACGTCAGAGGTTATCACCTCAGATTGTGACTATCACTCCAGTAATACCAGGTAAGACGTCGGGACAGAACAACGGTGGTCCATATACAGGATACCGTGTTTAATCCCGACGATCTTAGCTGGGTGACACGAGTGGTGGGTTCACTACTTACTGTCACCCCCAGGCTCCTGGTTATGGAGTGGCACAGCATTGCACGTAACCTAACATGGGATCCGACTATGTCTGTGTGTTTCTTTTTCCTTTTTTCCCCTCTTTTCCCTTACCCAAAATGGCATCCGACATCGCAAGAGCAAGTGCACATGCGCCAAGATCACGTGGACGGAGCCCGCCCACGTGACTATGACGACTTCCGGTGACGCGGCTTGAGCATCATTGACACTTCCGGCGTCCTGCCCCTCCTGTTTACGATTTGATGAATGGAAAGCCGAGACTGGGGGCGGTCCTATAACCGATGGGAGGGCACTACTCCCTTCACTTGCACCTACACTTGCATTGTTCACCTATTTAACGATGTAATTTTAATGTACACAATGTATTACTGCATTTTGATCTTTCATATGTATCACTTGTAATAAGCACTATCATATTTTTTGAAAGTTTGTAAATGATTGTTAGAGTCCGCACACGGACCAATGAGATGTAAGACTGGCCCTTATAAGTTTGCACACTGGCCATGTATACTATGCTTGATAAAGGCTCTGTGAGAGCTGAAACGTTGCACATGGAATAAAGACACCCCCATCGTTTTCACCACTATTTTGGAGTGCTGCCTGTTTTTGAAAGATTATATATATATAGGTATACTGTATGTTTTTGTCTTCTATATTGTAATATTTTCATCCATTATAAAAATAAATAAAAAGAATAAAAATGGTATCTGAAAAAATATAAAGTCTTGCTGAATTTGGTTGTCAATTTTGCAAATGTTATAAATGTTGTGAACCTAATTATAAATGCTGCCTTAATATTTGTAACAAGTAAAAAAAAAAATCAAAAGCAATTAACCCTTTATCACCGAGACTAGTTTTCAGCTCAATGACCAGACTCGATTTTTCAAATCTGCCCTGTCTCACGATAATTTGTTATAACTTTGGAACGCTTTAACATATCCCGGTGATTTTCAGAATGTTTTCTCATGACACATTGTACTTCATGTTAATTGTAAAATTTGAGTGATAAGTTTTGCATTTCGTTCTGAAAAAAAGTTTGCAAAAGTTTGTAAAAATTCTTCATTTTCCAAGTTTGAAATGTTCTGCTTTCCAGACAGGAAGTAAAACTACCCAAAAAGCTTGATAAATTACATTTACGGAATGTCTGCTTTATGTTGGGATGATATTTTATGCGTCCTCTCACTTTTCTAGGATGTTATGAGGTGCAGAACTTTAGGTACCATTTTTCTAATTTTCATGAAAATTGCCAAAGCTCACATTTTGAGGGACAACTCAGCTTTCAAGTGACTTTGAAAGGCCTAAATAATAGTAAAACTCCATAAATTATAATTATAAAAAGTTCACCCCTCAACATTTGTAAAACAACGTCTATTAACCCTTTAAGTGTTTCACATGGGTTAAAACCATATGGACCTGCATTTTAGAAACGTTTGATTTTTTTGGAAAATACATTCATTTAGGCCAAAACTGACAATTTCATAATAATTTAAATGATGAAACGCTCTACAACGTTTGATGCCCAATTTCTCCAGAGTGTAGCATTACCCCATATGTGGTGTTAAAGTGCTGTATGGGCGCACTGCCGGGCATAGAATGAAAGCAGTGCCATTCATAGCAGATTTGTATTGTCACATTGTACTAGCTATAAATTTTTATATTTTTTCAGTAATGCGAACATATGAGGCTTATTATTTATGGGAAGAGATACAATGTATAGATAATTCATTTTGGGGGTGCTTAAATCTTTATTGGGAGACCTGCACTCTTCGATTCAAAAAGAGATCCAAGGGGCTCTACATGCATCTCAGTCTGAATGTACGTTACTAGGGGAAAGAACCGCACATGTACAATTTAAAATGGCGGAGTTCACAGTGGCCCATGATGATTTGGTGGACGCCAATAACAACCTAGAAGAAGAAGTGCGGGAACTGAGACTCAAGCTGGCAGACATGGAGGATCGCTCCCGTAGAAATAACATGAGATTCAGGGGAATTCCTGAGACAGTAAAATCAGACCAGCTAGAAGAATTTCTCATTGATTTCTTTGTTGCACTAATACCGGATACTCCTCAAATGAATCTTATGATAGACAGAGTTCATAGATTGCCACAAGCTAAAACTCTGCCACCAGAGGTGCCTAGGGATGTTATAGCCCGCCTCCATTTTTTTCACTTCAAGGACCGCCTGATGAAAGCTGGTAGAGACATTGAAGGTCTCCCCGAAAGATTTCGGAACTTATCTCTCTTCACGGACCTTTCAGCCGTTACGCTAGAACGGAGAAGGGATTTTCAAGCTGCAGCAAAGATACTAATGGACAATAAAATACCCTATACAGGTTTTCCTGTAAAGCTGATTATTAACAAAGATGGCCGAAAAGTCATAGCAACATCTCCAGAAAGGCTGAAACAGCTTCTAGCAGGATGGAACATCCTGTCAGAAGGGGAAAATACAGGAAGAGCAACAGATCAACATAAGAAACGCCTGGACGCAGAATGGAAGAGCACAGGAAAAGACTAAGTAAATATATGGGTATCAATATCATGTTTCCTTTTTCAAGGGCTTATTCTCTGGATGTTGTTGGATATATACCCTGTCTGGGTACGGTGCCATGTCAGATACACTAAAATTGATATGGTGTTCCGAACCCCCACTATATCCCTTGGAAGAAGGGATATTATACACTCACCGGCCACTTTATTAGGTACACCATGCTAGTAACCTTTTGCCTTCAGAACTGCCTCAATTCTTCGTGGCATAGATTCAACAAGGTGCTGGAAGCATTCCTCAGAGATTTTGGTCCATATTGACATGATGGCATCACACAGTTGCCGCAGATTTGTCGGCTGCACATCCATGATGCGAATCTCCCGTTCCACAACATCCCAAAGATGCTCTATTGGATTGAGATCTGGTGACTGTGGAGGCCATTTGAGTACAGTGAACTCATTGTCATGTTCAAGAAACCAGTCTGAGATGATTCCAGCTTTATGACATGGCGCATTATCCTGCTGAAAGTAGCCTTCAGATGTTGGGTACATTGTGGTCATAAAGGGATGGACATGGTCAGCAACAATACTCAGGTAGGCTGTGGCGTTGCAACGATGCTCAATTGGTACCAAGGGGCCCAAAGAGTGCCAAGAAAATATTCCCCACACCATGACACCAACAGCCTGAACCGTTGATACAAGGCAGGATGGATCCATGCTTTCATGTTGTTGACGCCAAATTCTGACCCTACCATCCGAATGTCGTAGCAGAAATCGAGACTCATCAGACCAGGCAACGTTTTTCCAATCTTCTACTGTCCAATTTCAATGAGCTTGTGCAAATTGTAGCCTCAGTTTCCTGTACTTAGCTGAAAGGAGTGGCACCCGGGGTGGTCTTCTGCTGCTGTAGCCCATCTGCCTCAAAGTTCGATGTACTGTGCGTTCAGAGATGCTCTTCTGCCTACCTTGGTTGTAACGGGTGGCAATTTGAGTCACTGTTGCTTTTCTATCAGCTCGAACCAGTCTGCCCATTCTCCTCTGACCTCTGGCATCAACAAGGCATTTCCGCCCACAGAACTGCCGCTCACTGGATGTTTTTTCTTTTTCAGACCATTCTCTGTAAACCCTAGAGATGGTTCTGCGTGAAAATCCCAGTAGATCAGCAGTTTCTGAAATACTCAGACCAGCCCTTCTGGCACCAACAACCATGCCACGTTCAAAGGCACTCAAATCACCTTTCTTCCCCATACTGATGCTCGGTTTGAACTGCAGGAGATTGTCTTGACCATGTCTACATGCCTAAATGCACTGAGTTGCCGCCATGTGATTGGCTGATTAGAAATTAAGTGTTAACGAGCAGTTGGACAGGTGTACCTAATAAAGTGGCCGGTGAGTGTACATGTAACATACAGATTGTGTATGGTTGATATGTTTTTGTTCCTAAGTTTATGTTTAAGTAGGATAGCAGAAAACAAGAAACAATTGCAAAAATATCTCATCAGTGTGTATGTCAAAGACAAAATAAGCCTAAAATTAGTTTTTAATAATGGGGATACAGGTTATGTCTATTAATGCTAAAGGACTAAACAGTCCTTTCAAGCTATCCCAATTATGGAGAGAGACACAATCAGCTAAAGCTGATCTGATATGTGTACAAGAAACGCATTTGAACCAGGAGGATACTTTTAGACTCAGTCATAAACAGTTCCCCCATACATTTTTCACCCCAGCTGTAAATAAGAAAGGAGGAGTATGTATAGCAGTTAAAAATTCTTTCACTTTTTCACTTCTGAGGTCAGAAGTGGACACCCAGGGAAGTTTTGTAATCTTGGTGTGCTCTATCAATAATATAATCTATACAGTGATGTCTCTATATGCACCCAACCGTAAAACTTCGAAAATAGATGTTATTAGCTGGTCGGTCCATGCTCCAATACATATGTATATAGCAGAACAATATAACAAATCTCGTCCCTCCACTTGGCGATTAAATAATTATCACCTACACTCTTCCAAATTTTTGCCCCATTCCACTGGGGTATTGAAAGAATTTTTTAGGTTCAATAGCTCAGAAGAAATGTCTCCGATGGCTATGTGGTGCACTCACAAGGCTTATATGCAAGGCCACTATACCAGTATAGCTATTACGGACTCTAAGTCCAGAAAGGAAACAAGATTCCATATAATATCAATGCCAACACATCTAAACGCTCTCCATAAAGCAAAATTTTGTCCCCACAGAGCAGACATGATAAAAAACTTAGAAAACCAATTGCATCAAATAGACCTGTATAAATATGGGACGGGCTCTTAACAAGTTAAAGGCTAAATTCTATGCATCTAGTAACAATGCAGGGAAAGTACTGGCTAATCAAGTAAAACAATAAACAGTACAAAGCAAAATCCCATACTTGTTTAACAAAGCTGGGGAGAAGGTGTTTGACCCTCAAGACATAGCAGATGAGATAGCAAACTTTTATGCCTCACTATACAACCTCAAGGATGATATATAAAACAGCCTGATGAGTGTGAGATAGATAGTTTTTTGAGGACAATAAAAATATGCCTAGCCTATCATTAGAACAATCGACCATAACTAAGCAAGAAATACTAGTGGCTATTAAAGCGCTTAAGCGAAATAAGGCTCTGGGGCCTGATGGCTTGTCAAATGAATATTTTAAAGCATTCTCAGATATATTGATGCAACATTTAAAAAAGGTATTTAATAATATTCAGGATACCGGACACATACCTTCAGAAATGTTGAGGGCTAGGATTGTCACACTCCCAAAGCCGGGTAAAACAGCAGATAGGCCTGGCATTATTAAATTCTGATTTAAAATTATACTCGTAGGATTTGTGAAAAGCAGACTGCCCTCAGATGGAACCAGGAGATTTATAAATATTATAGATTATGTGGAGAGGAATCGGACGCCTTTTCTGCTTCTTTCTTTGGATGCAGGCGTTCGACAGAGTCCACTGGGGATATTTAAGAAAAGTATTGATGAAATTCGGGTTTAGGGAAGAAGCACTTAAAGCTTTTATGGCACTATATACAATACCATCTGCTTCGGTTTTATCGGGCGGTTACGTGTCCAAGCAGTTTACAATTTCTAATGGAACCTGACACTGTCGCCGCTTATTTTCACTCTAGTAATGGAGCCTTTAGCTCAAGCTGTTAGATCATCTGGGTATACAAATAGGGAGCACTATACATAAAATTGGGCTGTTTGCCGACGACATTATAATAGCTATAACTAAACCAACTATGTCATTAGCGGCAGTGAGCATATTATTAAGTCAGTTTGGAAACGTTTCATATGCCGAGTGTAAATTTGCTCTCTTTTGCGAAGTGACAGCACATACAGATGTTGGCACCACATTTGTAAAAGCCCCTTGTGTGCAGCCATGTACGTTTATTTGGTACTCTACTAATGTCACTTGGAGATAAAATGCCTTCTATGGTTGAGGCTCTTCAAGGGGCTTTTACAAATATGGTGCCAACATCTGTATGTGCTGTCACTTCGCAAAAGAGAGCAAATTTACACAGAATTGACCACACTACATTGGCAATCCGTGATTTTATCAATTGCAGCACAAGAAATGTGATATATTGCATCACTTGCACATTATGTGATAAAGACTATGTAGGCTGCACTGGTAGAATGCTCAAAGAGCGTATACGTGAACATCTCAATGGGATCACAAACATGGAACATAACAACCCTTCTAATGCAGCCAGGCACTTTATACAGCAACACAATAGAGACCGATCTGGTTTCTCTTTCTGTGGTTTGGAAAGAGTTAAGCACAACAATAGAGGTGGAGACAAAAGAAAAAAACTGTTGAATCGTGAAGGATTTTGGATCCTGACAAAAGATTGTATATACCCTAAAGGTTTCAATGTAAGGAACGACTTACTTGTCAATTATTAAAATATGTTTTTACTGTGTATATATATTTTCTATGTATGTTTTTATATTTGCAACAAGTTTTTTCTTTATCTGTGTCATATACCAGAAGGGGTTAAGCACCTGCTCACCTGCAATGGGCTGACATCACTTCCCGTGAGCTGGGTATATCAGTATGTAACCCCATATTGGAAGCTATCTATGACTAAGGACCTTATTGGTCAGAAACGCGTAAGAAGATGGTTTTTTCTGCACTTATGTGTTAATACCTGTAACTTGCTGTGTCACCATGTTTGAATAAAGGATTCAAGATTTTCGGTGAAACAAAAAGTGCCGACCTCATCTGTTTTGAAGTTTATGTTTGCTTGGGAGAAGAGTAGTACTCTCAGAGGACCGTGCACCTGGAGTTTTGAGCAGGTTCGTTTGGTGTGTATTCACACTCAGCAGTGACTTGTACACCTCATAGGCTCGCAAACATATACGGGTCGACTTCCCCAAAATGCTGGCGTTGCCATAAACAAAAGGGAACAATTCCGCATATATTTTGGGATTGTCAATTGATAGTAGGTTTTTGGAAACAAGTAGAATCCAAATGACAAATAACATAAATAATAATTGTTTAACCCCTTAACGCTCTGCGCCGTAGCTCTCGGGCTGAGTCCTCTTGCACCGATCGCGGCTATTAACCCTTTCAACGCCGCCATCTTTTTTACGATCGCCGCGCCCCCGAACGTCATCGGGGGGCGGCGATCGGTTGCCATGGTAGCCTCGGGTCTTCGTTTGACCAGAGACTATCTGGCATCTTCAGATTCGTTACAATGAGCCAGGGGCTCATTGTAATGAATGTGCTGCAAAAATGCCATATATTGCAATACAGAAGTATTGCAGTATATGGTAGGAGCGATCTGACTATCTAGGGTTAATGTACCCTAGATGGTCTAAAAAATAGTGAAAAAAAAAATTTAAAAAAAAGTTTAAAAAATTAAAAAAATTAATAAAATATTAAAAGTTCAAATCACCCCCCTTTCCCTAGAACGGATATAAAACATAATAAACAGTAAAAATCACAAACATATTAGGTATCGCCGCGTCCTAAAATGCCCAATCTATCAAAATATACAAACGGTTACGGGCGGCGGTGACCTCCGAGGCGGGAAATGGCGCCCAAATGTCCGAAATGCGACTTTTACACCTTTTTACATAACATAAAAAATGAAATAAAAAATTATCAAAATGTCGCACAGTCCTCAAAGTGGTAGAAATGAAAACGTTGCCTCATTTTGCAAAAAATGACCCCTCACACATCTCCGTGCGCCAAAGTATGAAAAAGTTATTAGCGTCAGAAGATGGCAAAATTTTTTTTTTCTTTTTTGTACACATTCGTTTAATTTTTGAAAATGTATTAAAACACAATAAAACCTATATAAATTTGGTATCACCGCGATCGCACCGCACCAAAGAATAAAGTAGGCATGTTATTTGGAGTGAAGAGTGAAAGTCGTAAAAACTGAGCCCACAAGAACGTGACCACGTGCGGTTTTTTTTTAAATTTTTCCACATTTGGAATTTTTTGTTCAGCTTCGCAGTACACGGCATGTTAAAATAAATATCACTACGGGAAAGCAAAATTTGTAACGCACAAAATAAGCCCTCACACAGGTCTGTACACGTAAAAATGAAAAAGTTATGGATTTTTGAAGTTGGAGAGCGAGAAATGAGCCGAAAAACCCTGCATCCTTAAGGGGTTAATGGAAAAACATATAGCTATAAATGAAGGTTCACAAACTAAGTTCAAGAAGAGGTGGGAAAAATGGATGGGTTCCATATATTTTCAGAGTCACGTAAATACAAATGAATAAAAATATTGTCATACACAAAAGAAGAAGATACCGAGGATATATATAAATATATATATATGATGTGGTAATAGGAGATATGTTTCTTATGCTATCCTACAAGTTGGCTATGTTAGTACAATGTTTACTTTTGTTTGTATTACAGTAAGATTACAAAAGAGACATGGATAACATAGATGTATGTTATAAAAAAACAGAGGTTCAGTTTTAATAGATATATATGTGAAAAGAGTCGAAATGCAAGATGCTGCTACAAAAGAATTATGCAATGTACTTACACTGTATGATTTATATGATTTGTATTCATGTATTTTGACTCAAATAACCCCGGGGTGTCGGACAGTGTGTGCTAGGGGACAACATGGCATCTGGTGGGTATCTGTGAGATTTATCTCTGGTTGCATACTTTGGATACTTGTGTCCGTGATGTGGCATTTACCCTGAATTGTAGTGACATGTGAAACTCATTATCCAGGTCAGAGGTGTTTGTACTTATGCAACCAGCGCTTTATACATTCTTATAATACATTTTGGATTGCCCTCTAGTATTTGCACACTGTCCGTTTTTTGTACATGTTTTTATGGGGTTGTTTTTATCAGATGTTATTTTTATGATGAAATCACTCTATGCAGTTGCAGTAGGGATCAGCATCAGTATACACTCACCGGCCACTTTATTAGGTACACCTGTCCAACTGCTCATTAACACTTAATTTCTAATCAGCCAATCACATGGCGGCAACTCAGTGCATTTAGGCATGTAGACATGGTCAAGACAATCTCCTGCAGTTCAAACCGAGCATCAGTATGGGGAAGAAAGGTGATTTGAGTGCCTTTGAACGTGGCATGGTTGTTGGTGCCAGAAGGGCTGGTCTGAGTATTTCAGAAACTGCTGATCTACTGGGATTTTCACGCACAACCATCTCTAGGGTTTACAGAGAATGGTCCGAAAAAGAAAAAACATCCAGTGAGCGGCAGTTCTGTGGGCGGAAATGCCTTGTTGATGCCAGAGGAGAATGGGCAGACTGGTTCGAGCTGATAGAAAGGCAACAGTGACTCAAATCGCCACCCGTTACAACCAAGGTAGGCAGAAGCGCATCTCTGAACGCACAGTACGTCGAACTTTGATGCATATGGGCTACAGCAGCAGAAGACCACCCCGGGTGCCACTCCTTTCAGCGAAGAACAGGAAACTGAGGCTACTATTTGCACAAGCTCATCGAAATTGGACAGTAGAAGATTGGAAAAACGTTGCCTGGTCTGATGAGTCTCGATTTCTGCTGCGACATTCGGATGGTAGGGTCAGAATTTGGCGTCAACAACATGAAAGCATGGATCCATCCTGCCTTGTATCAATGGTTCAGGCTGGTGGTGGTGGTGTCATGGTGTGGGGAATATTTTCTTGGCACTCTTTGGGTCCCTTGGTACCAATTGAGCATCATGGATGTGCAGCCGACAAATCTGCGGCAACTGTGTGATGCCATCATGTCAATATGGACTAAAATCTCTGAGGAATGCTTCCAGCACCTTGTTGAATCTATGCCACGAAGAATTGAGGCAGTTCTGAAGGCAAAAGGGGGTCCAACCCGTTACTAGCATGGTTACCTAATAAAGTGGACGGTGAGTGTAAATATTTAATTCTTCCCACCAGGACATAGTGAGATTGGCCAATGAAGTGGAAAATTTGGCCCCCGTTTTGACTCCCTTAATTTGAAAGAAAAAACTCCTGTCAAACAAAGTAGTTATGTGTCATGAGAAATGTTCAAACATCAATGCTGTATCTTTTTAGCTGAGGTGTATAATCACTATATTTATGAAGGTGGAATTCTAATGCAGTGATGGCAATATGGTGGGGTATTGATGCATAAAGTGATATCACATCACAGCTGTGTTTAAATGTTTGTAAGATTAAGTCTCACATTAGCCATGACTAAGAACAGTTTGCCTGTTTGAAACACGTTGGAGAAGACTTACGCTATGGATTTTAAAGACATGCCATAATAAAGAATAGAGTTGCCTTTGGCTGGATCTGGAACTTTTTTCGCTACTTCTGCCCTTACAGATGGGTGATCCGTGTCAAACCGGGTACTTGGTTGGTTGATGGTGAGATGGACCCCAAGGCTGAACCGTGACCTTTTTCCATGAGATGGACTTTATACCATTACTTTTTTGAACTCTGTTTCCATGCACACCTTGGTTTTCTCAATGCCATTACAACAAATGTACAAACCGGTCATGATAACGGCAAGGAACTTGAGAAAATGTCTGAACAGGAAGCTAAAATTTGGTGGGATCATACCACTTTAAAGGTGTAAAAAGGCATGATTCCACAAGGTCTATGTCTGAAAAAGATGCCCGTCTAATGTTTATTCTGACTTTTTTTGTTGAAGACTGGAACAACATCATGTCTGACTGTTCCGTTAAATTAATGAAACTTATTATACTCAATGTAAAAAAGAAGCTGAAAGATTTGCAAGTTGAGATCTCCAGTGCTAGAGAAAAGTTAGAATCAACTATGTTTTAAGATAATTTTGAATAAACTAACAAAAAGGTTAGATGAACATCTCTCAACCCTCGAAGAAAGGATAGCTGCCACAAAAAAAAAACTTCAAAAAGGGACCAATTTGATTATGACAACCAACAAGTATATGAATGAGGTAGGTGGGAGAGATCAACATATCTCCCAAGATCTATCCTTTAGAATTAGTAGATTTAGAATTAAGTCGTCTTCTATTAGAATTTTTAAGTCAGCTTTACCTCTTCGGATCCAGATGTGTCGGGTGGCCTGTCTCAGTAATACGAAGGTTCACGTCTTGCCAGCATGCCAAAAAAGTATCTTACTATAAAAGAAGAGAAAAAATAAGACCTAAAAAAATGACGTGAAGGTGTAAACACCACCCAAAAACCATATGGCATCTCCACGCGACATCAACAGATCTGTCGGTGACCTAACTGTGAAATGACTTTTTTTTTTTTTACAGAAAATTATTCTAGATCAAATTCATCGTCTGTTTTACCCATGGTTGGTAATATGTTTAAACAACTTATGTTTGATGAACAGGTAACTCTATGCAATCTCATGTCTTTAGATGCACTTAGCCCAGAAGAATATGTACATAACTCCAAAGTAAAGAACCCCCATTTCTATCCGGTGAATTCATGTTTGGATGTACGGATCAATTTCAGGAAAGAATAGAAAGGGATTTAAAAATTCTAAAGGATACTACATCACCTGTCATAACCTGGTACAATATCTAGATAAAGCTCTTCATGAGATTAAAGAATGGGACGATACCATAATTTGAACTATACGAAGGATAACTAGAAATAGTACATCTTTATTATTACAATATTAAACACCAAAATATGCCAAACTTTTTATTAAAAACATTAAAAAAGCACAGTGCATACATTTCAATGAGGCAACAAAAAATGTTTTGTGCAAAAGATAAGCACTTGTTGCTGCAAGCAACTATATAATAAACTATAGTTGCTTGAATTTGTTAGGGCTAAACGTAATTGTAGCAGTGAGGAAGCCTACACCAAAGAAATTAACAACATTTGTTTCTTAACAGACATGGCTATTTTTCTATCCGCAAGAGAATTAGTCAAATCAATATAAACCCTTTTAGCCTCTTCCCATATATTCCTATTATTTTCTGAAGGGTGTTTAATAAAAACCTCCTCTAACTCTTCAACCTTCCTACCCATAGCTATAAAAGAAATGTAGATAATGGGGTAGAAGATATTTGTGCCTTAAATTCCCTCCCGAATATACGCTTTTGCTGTGTCCCATACAAATTACATTTTCTGAGGATCTTCATTTACCCGGAAAAAATCCTTTATACTCTTGCTAACCCAATCCTGATACCCTTATAACCCTAGCCAAAAAGATGCTACTCTAAACCCTGTATTCATTTTTACTCTATTAACATGTAAATCCACAATCAAAGGACAGTGATCTGAAATACCGCACACACAAAACGTTATTTTAACCACAAGCTGAAGTGTTTTTTTTTATCTGTAAAAGCCATATCTAATCTAGAGAACACCTTATAAGAAGGTGAATAACATGAGTATTCCTTTATTCCTGGGCGAAATTCTCTCCACACATCATACCATCCTACACTTTCTATCATATTTACTAGTGAATTATTCTTATGTGATGAAACTCTTTCATCCACCTACATTGTGTCTTTGTGAGCTTGCATTAAAGTCCCCTATCACTAGGTGAGGTTCCCCTAAACCTATGTAATAATTTAATAACAGCGTGCAAACCAGCAAAGAAAAGGAGGTGGAATATATACAGTGGCAATCGCCCATGTTTTCCCAGCTATTCCCCCCCCCCCCAAAAAAAAAAGTACCGTCCCTCTGTGTCTATCAATACTTATTCTCCTCAAATTGCAAATCCCTGTGTATTAACATCAACACCCCTCTAGAATAGGAAGAGTAAAAGGAATTATATAATTTTTCTACCCAATTTTCTTAAGAATTTCCCCTTTTTCTGCCATTAGATGAGTTTCTTGCAAAGCTACAATATCCAGTTTATGATGCCTTATCAAATCAAATATTGCTACCTGCTTGACTGGAGCACCTAGACCCCTAATATACCATGATAATACTTTCACTCCCTACCCAACTCCTTTCCTTCTAGTAATGGATAGGTTGAATAGTCTGTAAACAAGCATGGAGTAGAAGAGCGGCAAATGCATTAAGGGGAAGTGGGAGAGGGGAGATAAAAAAAACAAAACAAACAAAAACAAACAACCTAATATTTTAACATCAGAATATTTAACCATCTTTTTTCAGCCAATTGAGTACCTCTTCTGGTTCCTCAAAAAATATTGTTTTTTCCTTCCAGATGACCCTTAGCTTATCTGGAAAAGTCATAGCATATTGTATGTCCTTTTGCCTAAGTTTTTGTTTCACATCATAAAATTTTTTTTGGGGTTTCAACTGCAAAGTCCGGGAAGATTTTTATTTTATTACCATTATACTCTAATTTTTCAATATATCTTATTTTTTTCAAAATCAAATCCCTGTCCCTTGATAACAATTTAATCAGTATAGTTGAGGATACCCTCCTGGAATTGGGCTCTTCCCTGGAACCGAATGTGCTCTTTCAATAAAAGCGGGCAGTTTAAATAACTCTTCTCCCACCATCTCCTTCAATCACTTTTTTCATGAAACTCACTGGATCACTACCTTCTGCCACTTCGGGGAAACCTGTGCACCTCAGATTATTTCTTCTGGATCAATTTTCTAGATCAATTAACTTTTTATTTTCCTCCTGACTACGCATTTTCCCACTTTTAATTCTGCACAAATTGTATTTAACCCATCTTCCATTTCCGATATTATATGTTCTGCCTGATCCAGTGTTTCCCCATAGTGATGCAGCTCTGTTCTTAGTAAACCAAATTCTTCCTTAAATTGCCCCACTTCCAAAGTCAAATTAGCTATACCTCCTTTACAGTGTAGTATAGCCTTAAATATCTCTTTCAGGGAGGATGACCTATTTTCCTCACTCCTTTTCCTCTGTTGGTCTTCTCCCTCCTCTTTATCTTCTGACCTTCCCTCCACCAATTCCAAAACCCTATCAGGCATTTGTTTTTCCCCCAATTAACCAGCGACACTTAATTCCTCCACCTCTTCCCATCTACCATCCTGAGCTTTTTTTCCCCTATAATCCTTTCATCACAGGGGTTCTCCACAAATATCCTATCCTTAACTTGTCCACAACTCCCCTTCTCCATATTTTTTGGTGATAAGGCAAACTTATTCATAGGCAAGGTCTGTGGAGTATTACCAATGGTCTTGCCCGACCTTTTGGTGCCTGGTCTAATCATTTTTAATACAAAGAAACTGTCCCTAAATGGAACACTGATATTGAGAGTGACAATGGCTTGATAGTTTAAAAGACTCCCTTAGTTCATACAAAAAAGTTCAGGTTAGTAGAACACAGTGCTGGGAGATTAACTCGTACATCAGTCACACAGCCAGAGCTAATACAGGAGAGTTCAGGCAGTATTCACACAGTTCCAGAAGAGTTAGTCCTTATGCAATAAAAGAACAGTGGATCGAACAAAAAGGCAGCAGAGACTGCCCGCATTCCATGAAAAGAGATATTATTACAGAGTTTTTCCCTTGAACTGGCTAGCAAAGTGCCGTTAGTATTGCACAGCTCCTCAGATTTAGAATTGTGGAAGACTAGTATACTCAAAACAGCAAGAAGGAATGGATTAATATGACTCTGTCTTAAAGATTAACACATAGAAAAAAGTTGAGGTTAGCAAAACACATTGCTCGGAGATTAACTCATGCATTGCACAGCCAAAGCTAATTCAGGCGAGTTCAGGCAGTATTCACACATTTCCAGGAGAGTTAGTCCTTATTCAGCCAAAAAAAAAATATAAAAAAACAGAGGGTCAAACAGAAGGCAGGAGAGACTAATTAAGGGTTGGGGGCCCTTAGGATGGTCAAACCTCACGTTGCTTTGCGGTCCTGGCGCCCCCTGGACGTCCTTTCTGGATGCCGATGGTCGTCTCCCCACGTTCCTCACACCTCCAGCAAGAGGGCCCCCACTTTGTAATCTCACCCTCCACAGCATCTCTTCTTTCACTTTTCTTTATCAAATGCTTTCCCAACTACGCATTGCACGCTGCTCCATAAAAACGCTCTCTCCACCACCTCTCCGTTGCCTCCAACTGCCCTGCTTACTCCCAGCAGAGCTCCGTCCCAAGTGCAGACAAACGAACCATGCTGAACTCACATCAAGAACCTAGTATGGTCAAGGTGAGCAGCTGTAGGGAGGCGTGACGTCACGTCAGATCAGATGTTGGGTACATTGTGGTCATAAAGGGATGGACATGGTCAGCAACAATACTCAGGTAGGCTGTGGCGTTGCAACGATGCTCAATTGGTACAAAGGGGCCCAAAGAGTGCCAAGAAAATATTCCCCACACCATGACACCACCACCACCAGCCTGAACCGTTGATACAAGGCAGGATGGAACCATGCTTTCTTGTTGTTGATGCCAAATTCTGACCCTACCATCCGAATGTCGCAGCAGAAATCGAGACTCATCAGACCAGGCAACATTTTTCCAATCTTCTACTGTCCAATTTCGATGAGCTTGTGCAAATTGTAGCCTCAGTTTCCTGTTCTTAGATGAAAGGAGTGGCACCCGGTGTGGTCTTTTGCTGCTGTAGCCCATCTGCCTCAAAGTTCGACGTACTGTGCGTTCAGAGATGCTCTTCTGCCTACCTTGGTTGTAACGGGTGGCGATTTGAGTCACTGTTGCCTTTCTATCAGCTCGAACCAGTCTGCCCATTCTCCTCTGACCTCTGGCATCAACAAGGCATTTCCGCCCACAGAACTGACACTCACTGGATGTTTTTTCTTTTTCGGACCATTCTCTGTAAACCCTAGAGATTGTTGTGCGTGAAAATCCCAGTAGATCAGCAGTTTCTGAAATACTCAGACCAGCCCTTCTGGCACCAACAACCATGCCACGTTCAAAGGCACTCAAATCACCTTTCTTCCCCATACTGATGCTCGGTTTGAACCGCAGGAGATTGTCTTGACCATGTCTACATGCCTAAATGCACTGAGTTGCCGCTATGTGATTGGCTGATTAGAAATTAAGTGTTAACGAGCAGTTGGACACGTGTACCTAATAAAGTGGCCGGTGAGTGTATATGTATATATATATATTGAATACCATTATTGCCATTATTGCAGATGAATGTTCGTTTTTGCCAATGCTTTCATATGAAAACTATTATTATTATTATTTGTGTAATTTTTCAGTCATGGTACATGTAATATACTTTGCACAATATTAGAAAATCATAGGATGTTTATGTATCACTATTTAAAAAGATCCTCGCTTTCCCCTCCCCCCTTCCTCTTTCCCCTGGAATTCTGGAAATTTGTTTGGATTACTTCACAAATTGGGGGAGTGTTTGTTTTTACACGTGTTTAAATGTTTGTAAGATAATGTCTCACATTAGCTATGAGTAAGAATGGTTTGCCCGTTTGAAATGCATTGGCTAAGACTTATCCTATGGATTTTAAAGATATGCCATAATAAATAATAGAGTTGCCTTTAACACGGCTGGATACCAACGCCGGCGTCCCACTAGACAGAGCGGAGTAATGTCATATTGAGTCAAAGAGAAGATTTGGCATAATATAGCGTAAATTAAGAGTCGATGTAAAGACAGTTAGTCAGCAGACGACGCGGTTCACATGCTAGTAAAATGTCATGAACAAAAACCTTGACTCATTAGGTCACAATAAAAGACAAATGATACGCTACTGTAACTAGTGTTAGGCACGGAGTGATTGTGGGCATTGTGAAGCTGCGTTGAACCTAAGCACTACACAACTCCTAAACCCACTATACGTGCCACATCGTGTATAATCATATCTCATCTCTGATGAACTGCTATATGCAGGGAAACGCGTCAGGTGTAAATAGGTGTAAATAATCGTCATTGTGGAGGTGTATATATGGGTTGGGTGGCAAATCACTGGTCCACCACTACACTCCTGTAATGTATTCTGTTCTGAATACAGGAGGTGTATAAGCTATATCATAGGTGGTAAATTTAGAACCCACCGATACACCTCTTTATGATTTTCCTGACTTTTAAGAAATACACGTTGGTGATGCTTTGGGGTGAAGGAGAAAAACATATTGAATACCACATTACACACTAAAATTAGTCGTGTACTAGAATATCAGTGGACACATTAAAGGACCCAACATGGGGAGAGAAAAAGAACTGGACCGCACATCCACACATCACACAATGATCTAATGCCGCTAGGCTACATTATATAACGAACTCGAGGTTCTTAGTTACATTTTGATCAAATTGTATAAGCCCACCAACCACTTCACGGTGACCTCTTTTTGGTGGGTCCCTACGCTATTTTGTGCAGCATCACATGGCGTCCACCCCCGCCGCAGCACAGCGCCGGCAGGGACCAAGACCCGGTTGCCCCCCAGTACCCATACTGGTGGGCATAGCCCCCATGGCTCCGGGCCCAGGCCCCCACCAGCACCGCACCACAGAAGCGGCGGACGCCATGCAACACCGCACCATGTGAACAGGAAAAAAGGCTCACCATGTGTGAACAGGTGTTAAACTCACCGTTCCATGTGGTCTCAGACTCTGGCTGAGAGGAAGTAGGCGGACCCTAAATGCAGTCTCCTGCTAATTTAAAAACACCTGGGTCGAATGGGGCGGAGTGCTGGTGCCAGGAAAAACAAAATAAATGAAGGGATAGAGTATACTAAACCAACATGGGGAGAGAAAAAGAACTGGACCGCACATCCACACATCACACAATGATCTAATGCCGCTAGGCTACATTATATAACGAACTCGAGGTTCTTAGTTACATTTTGATCAAATTGTATAAGCCCACCAACCACTTCACGGTGACCTCTTTTTGGTGGGTCCCTACGCTATTTTGTGCAGCATCACATGGCGTCCACCCCCGCCGCAGCACAGCGCCGGCAGGGACCAAGACCCGGTTGCCCCCCAGTACCCATACTGGTGGGCATAGCCCCCATGGCTCCGGGCCCAGGCCCCCACCAGCACCGCACCACAGAAGTGGCGGACGCCATGCAACACCGCACCATGTGAACAGGAAAAAAGGCTCACCATGTGTGAACAGGTGTTAAACTCACCGTTCCATGTGGTCTCAGACTCTGGCTGAGAGGAAGTAGGCGGACCCTAAATGCAGTCTCCTGCTAATTTAAAAACACCTGGGTCGAATGGGGCGGAGTGCTGGTGCCAGGAAAAACAAAATAAATGAAGGGATAGAGTATACTAAACCAACATGGGGAGAGAAAAAGAACTGGACCGCACATCCACACATCACACAATGATCTAATGCCGCTAGGCTACATTATATAACGAACTCGAGGTTCTTAGTT
Source organism: Engystomops pustulosus (assembly GCF_040894005.1). Classification (NCBI taxonomy): domain Eukaryota; kingdom Metazoa; phylum Chordata; class Amphibia; order Anura; family Leptodactylidae; genus Engystomops; species Engystomops pustulosus. Next base: position 129,083,950 of record NC_092415.1, on the reverse strand, counting down.
ACATTTTGATCAAATTGTATAAGCCCACCAACCACTTCACGGTGACCTCTTTTTGGTGGGTCCCTACGCTATTTTGTGCAGCATCACATGGCGTCCACCCCAGCCGCAGCACAGCGCCGGCAGGGACCAAGACCCGGTTGCCCCCCAGTACCCATACTGGTGGGCATAGCCCCCATGGCTCCGGGCCCAGGCCCCCACCAGCACCGCACCACAGAAGCGGCGGACGCCATGCAACACCGCACCATGTGAACAGGAAAAAAGGCTCACCATGTGTGAACAGGTGTTAAACTCACCGTTCCATGTGGTCTCAGACTCTGGCTGAGAGGAAGTAGGCGGACCCTAAATGCAGTCTCCTGCTAATTTAAAAACACCTGGGTCGAATGGGGCGGAGTGCTGGTGCCAGGAAAAACAAAATAAATGAAGGGATAGAGTATACTAAACCAACATGGGGAGAGAAAAAGAACTGGACCGCACATCCACACATCACACAATGATCTAATGCCGCTAGGCTACATTATATAACGAACTCGAGGTTCTTAGTTACATTTTGATCAAATTGTATAAGCCCACCAACCACTTCACGGTGACCTCTTTTTGGTGGGTCCCTACGCTATTTTGTGCAGCATCACATGGCGTCCACCCCCGCCGCAGCACAGCGCCGGCAGGGACCAAGACCCGGTTGCCCCCCAGTACCCATACTGGTGGGCATAGCCCCCATGGCTCCGGGCCCAGGCCCCCACCAGCACCGCACCACAGAAGCGGCGGACGCCATGCAACACCGCACCATGTGAACAGGAAAAAAGGCTCACCATGTGTGAACAGGTGTTAAACTCACCGTTCCATGTGGTCTCAGACTCTGGCTGAGAGGAAGTAGGCGGACCCTAAATGCAGTCTCCTGCTAATTTAAAAACACCTGGGTCGAATGGGGCGGAGTGCTGGTGCCAGGAAAAACAAAATAAATGAAGGGATAGAGTATACTAAACCAACATGGGGAGAGAAAAAGAACTGGACCGCACATCCACACATCACACAATGATCTAATGCCGCTAGGCTACATTATATAACGAACTCGAGGTTCTTAGTTACATTTTGATCAAATTGTATAAGCCCACCAACCACTTCACGGTGACCTCTTTTTGGTGGGTCCCTACGCTATTTTGTGCAGCATCACATGGCGTCCACCCCCGCCGCAGCACAGCGCCGGCAGGGACCAAGACCCGGTTGCCCCCCAGTACCCATACTGGTGGGCATAGCCCCCATGGCTCCGGGCCCAGGCCCCCACCAGCACCGCACCACAGAAGCGGCGGACGCCATGCAACACCGCACCATGTGAACAGGAAAAAAGGCTCACCATGTGTGAACAGGTGTTAAACTCACCGTTCCATGTGGTCTCAGACTCTGGCTGAGAGGAAGTAGGCGGACCCTAAATGCAGTCTCCTGCTAATTTAAAAACACCTGGGTCGAATGGGGCGGAGTGCTGGTGCCAGGAAAAACAAAATAAATGAAGGGATAGAGTATACTAAACCAACATGGGGAGAGAAAAAGAACTGGACCGCACATCCACACATCACACAATGATCTAATGCCGCTAGGCTACATTATATAACGAACTCGAGGTTCTTAGTTACATTTTGATCAAATTGTATAAGCCCACCAACCACTTCACGGTGACCTCTTTTTGGTGGGTCCCTACGCTATTTTGTGCAGCATCACATGGCGTCCACCCCCGCCGCAGCACAGCGCCGGCAGGGACCAAGACCCGGTTGCCCCCCAGTACCCATACTGGTGGGCATAGCCCCCATGGCTCCGGGCCCAGGCCCCCACCAGCACCGCACCACAGAAGCGGCGGACGCCATGCAACACCGCACCATGTGAACAGGAAAAAAGGCTCACCATGTGTGAACAGGTGTTAAACTCACCGTTCCATGTGGTCTCAGACTCTGGCTGAGAGGAAGTAGGCGGACCCTAAATGCAGTCTCCTGCTAATTTAAAAACACCTGGGTCGAATGGGGCGGAGTGCTGGTGCCAGGAAAAACAAAATAAATGAAGGGATAGAGTATACTAAACCAACATGGGGAGAGAAAAAGAACTGGACCGCACATCCACACATCACACAATGATCTAATGCCGCTAGGCTACATTATATAACGAACTCGAGGTTCTTAGTTACATTTTGATCAAATTGTATAAGCCCACCAACCACTTCACGGTGACCTCTTTTTGGTGGGTCCCTACGCTATTTTGTGCAGCATCACATGGCGTCCACCCCCGCCGCAGCACAGCGCCGGCAGGGACCAAGACCCGGTTGCCCCCCAGTACCCATACTGGTGGGCATAGCCCCCATGGCTCCGGGCCCAGGCCCCCACCAGCACCGCACCACAGAAGCGGCGGACGCCATGCAACACCGCACCATGTGAACAGGAAAAAAGGCTCACCATGTGTGAACAGGTGTTAAACTCACCGTTCCATGTGGTCTCAGACTCTGGCTGAGAGGAAGTAGGCGGACCCTAAATGCAGTCTCCTGCTAATTTAAAAACACCTGGGTCGAATGGGGCGGAGTGCTGGTGCCAGGAAAAACAAAATAAATGAAGGGATAGAGTATACTAAACCAACATGGGGAGAGAAAAAGAGGTGGTAAATTTAGAACCCACCGATACACCTCTTTATGATTTTCCTGACTTTTAAGAAATACACGTTGGTGATGCTTTGGGGTGAAGGAGAAAAACATATTGAATACCACATTACACACTAAAATTAGTCGTGTACTAGAATATCAGTGGACACATTAAAGGACCCTCCTACTGTTAACACAGCGTGGTGAAAAGATAGGAACTCCTTGATGCTCTGCCTTAATATAATATGCGGTAGATGGATGTAACCTTAGTATCCGCTAACAAATATTTGTAAATGGCAGATCATTGAAGTACTCACATACATAGTTTTATTAATTATACAATAAAGGTTGTTTTTTTTAAATGTTAACAGAGAAAACCTCTCAACAAAAATATTTGTGTTTTTCTATAAGTCTCCTCTTGCTGACAGCTATTGACATAGTTTTAGAAGCAAAAAGCAGATGAAATGATATACAAAATTATTTATGTATTATATAGTACAGTTTACCTTGGAGTCACTGAGTGGAAGCTGGGCTTCTGCAACCACTAAAAACAGTGGTATAGTAACAACTATTACTTGTCTGTATACAAATGTGTGACCTGAATTACCAAGGAAAACATGTTCTATATTATACTGTATACAATTATTAGTATTGCAAATAAATCTCATTACATTTTCTGATGGTGTAGCAGAGCTTTTTTTATTCTTCCGTATACATACCTGGGGGATCAGGTCCTACCACACACCCATGTTTTCCATAACATTATATGCAGTGAACACTACCCCCCTTTTCTTTTACTTTCCCTTTCTTTTATTAAACATGACTGAACTAACATACAAATGAAAGTGTGCATAGTCTGGGCACAGACATGTCCAAACCTGGCTAAAACCCAAAATAGACAACAAAGTTAGGCTAATGAAAAACATTCTTTTGGTCCTGATTAGGTTTTATGGGAGTGGGTGTGGTTGTTTAAGAAATTATGCCTCAATGTTTCATCTGGGAAATTGTTCCATCTTACATTGGTCGCTACCCTGAAATCATTAAACTCATTAATGCATATTTCGTAAACATAATGCATTTCATAAGTCCCTTTTAAACAAGTACGGTATATTCATTCGATGTTACCAGTGTTAAATCCCCCATCTCGTATTTCTGGGTGAGCTGGAATTTGAAGCTGAAAAATGTCTGGATTTCCATCTGGTCCAGAACTCTGTCCAGTAATTATTGTAAGGGCTTTGATCCTTAGGAGAAGACATGGGTTTCTGGCAGATATCTTAATGCTCAGCGTTACCTTGGAAAATCGATTAAGTCCTTCCCATCAGCGAGGGATACATTTGGGTCCAGTGAGTATACTGTAACAGAGGATCTTTTTGATGATCTATTTGCAAGTCATATGGGCTTCCTGTAAGCCTGGAGAAAAGTTCACACCTATGGTAATTAATACTGAGTAGTATAACATTACAGAACGAATTGTGGAAGCTGGGGGAATGGGCAGAGTAAAGGCTGATGAGGTTTAATATAGATAAATGTTAAGCTATGCACTTGGGTGAACTGGAATAGGTGCAGAGGAGAGTAACCAAGATTAATATGGGAATGGGTGGATTAGAATACAGTGAGCGATAACTAAAACTGGGCTTATTTAACTTTGAAAAAAAGAGCTGAGAGGAGACCTCGTTACAATGTACAAATATCTGAATGGGCAGTAGAGATTTCTCCAAAGATCTTTTTATACCTAGGCCAGTGCAGCATTCTCTTCACCTACAGGAGAGGTGGTTCTACCATCACAATAGAGAGGGATTCTCGGACTATGGAATTGTCTGCCATAGGAGGTTGTTATGGCGGATATATGGTATATGTTGAAGAGGGGACTGGATGGCTGTCTTGATAAAAAAAAAAAAAAATCATGGATTATGGAGAAGAAAAACATTTCATTTATGTCATAGGTTGGACCTGGGTCCTTTTCCAAGCTTGTATACTATACTATATGATCATAGGTTGGACTTGATGAACTTACATCCATTCTTTTTTTTTTTCTACTATGTCTATGGCCTCATAGAAAATTAGGGACTTGTAAATTCTCTAAGCAAACTTGCTAATTTTTCAAAATGTCACGTGCATGAAGCCCAAATTGGCTTTGAAGTTTTCAAAGAAATAAAGAGATTTTCATAATATATTTAATAACTTTGTAAACGAACATAAATGCTACATTTATCCAACATTTCAACGTCAGCAACAGCAATGAACCTTGGAATGAAAAAGGTCAGATAAGGCTATAATTTTTATGATACATTGATTTATTTTTTTTGTTTAGCATTCCATTGACCAAATGTGCCTCAAACTATTTATCAAACCTCAAAAAATCAATTCCCTTCAGTTATCAGATTTAATAAGCATTTTAAATTTTAAATTAATATATATGTTAATGGGATTATACTTTGATTATTAAACCATTTTTCATGGAAATATATTTACCTTGTCATGTTTTTATGATGTCACAAGGTGCAGTTTGAACTTGATTCCAATCGCTTGGTTTATGTATTGTGCAAGCCCATTAACAAAAAAGTAATAGAAAAACTTATGTTGAAACAAAAGAAAAAAATCCTCCTGTATACTGTATAAGCAGTTAATACTTGCATTTTCATTGAGGATGAAACTAAACCCTAAGCAACTGGTAGACCACACCACACGAATTGTCCTCATCACTATTTATTTGAAGTGTGCATATACAATGTATTATCGTTGCTTTAGATACCACAGATACAGCCATATTAACCCCTTAAGGATGCAGCCATTTTACAACTTAAGGCTCAGACCCATTTTTGAATTCTGACATGCGTCGCTTTATATGGTTATAACTTTTGAACAATGTTACTTATCAAAGAGATTCTGAGATTGTTTTTTCCCCACATGTTGTACTTCATTTTAGTGGTAAATATTGGCTGATAAGTTTTGCGCTTACTTACCAAAAAAAAATTAAAAATGATGACATTTTTGAAAAATTTGCCATTTTTGAAATTCTAAATCATTGCATTTCCAGGCAGATAGATTTACTACCTAAATAAGTTGCTGAATAACATTTCCCATGTGTCTACTTTACATTTTCATCATTTTGGAAATGTAGGGATAATTTATTTTGATGTCATGCGGCTTACAAATAGAATATCGATTTTCCGTATTTTCAGAATTTACTATTTTGGGGATAAATACAGTTTTGAATAAAATTTTAAATATTTAGCCACCATATTAAAACCACCTATGTAATCAACCCATTTGCAAATCTGCACCCCACAAACAATCAGAAACAGCTTTTAGGAAGATTGTTAACCCCTTGAGATCTTCATAGTAATTGAATCAAAATGGAGGTGAAATTTAGAATGGTCAAATTTTGTCGGTTATACGTTCATTTAGCCCTAAAATGTACACATTTTCAAAAGATAAAAAGAGAAAACCCCCCATAAAATTTGTTATGCAATTTCTCCCAAGTGCAGAGACCTCCCCACACGTGGCCGTTACTTGTTTCATGGGCGCACGGCGAGGCGCAGAAAGGAAGGAGGGACCTGCAGCTGCCAGGATTTTAGTTTCTTCATTGGACCATTTTGCAGGCTATAAAATTTGCTTTTTCGTTATTGGGGCCATGTGATGGCATTTTTTTTTTGAGGGACGAGATGCTTTTTCCAGTGTTACCATTTTGGGGTTGGTAACCCCTATTGTTGAAAATTTAGGAACGTTTTTTGGGGTCAGGATTTTTCCTTTTTTTCGGGATTTTAAAGTTTTTTTTTTTCATCATACGGGTTCAATAATTATTTAATTTTATTCTACGGATTGTTACGGACGTGGTGATACTATATATGTGGGGTTGGTGTTATGATTTATACTTTTTTTAGCGTTATATTTGTCTTTATGGGGCTTATGGACATTTTTACTGATTTATTACTTTATTTTATTTTTTAACTTTAACTATTTCCACGATGGGACATTAACTAGCAATCATCTGACTGCTTGTTCATGATAATACTCTGCAGTACTGATGTATTTTATGGGTATTAGTGTCAGCCTAAGAAAGATCCCCCAAAGGCAAGTTTAATGCTGCTGACCGCGGCATTTGACGAGTTAAGTGGGCTCCAATCACAGGTTTTACCCGGGGATGTCAGCTGTAGATTACCGCTCAGTGGGAGCGGAGTATCCTATGGGTTGTCTTTCTGTGGTGCACGGTGGCCACGTTTAGTCCTTGTACCATGCCCACAAGGAATAAAACTTAAAAAGCGGTTAAAAAAAAAACAAAATTTTAGTTATGACTTAAATAGAAAACAAAATAACTACATTTGAAAAAACTGTTGTTATCTGGTTTTAAGCCCTTTTCGACACGTCCTCAACATAGCCGGTAAGTCTTTGCTGCAATACCCGATCGGTGCTAGTACCGATCGCAGGTGTTTTCCCGTTGATTGGGAAAACACAGCGCATGGGCTGCCATCTTGGTGATGATCATCGCTCCACGTGACATCATCGGAGCGCACCATGACAGCCTCTGTCTCGTTTTAAACCATTCATTACAATGTGCGATTTGCACATTTTAACGAATGAGATGGAAAATCCCCATATACTACCATACAGTAGTATGGCAGTATATAGTAAGATTGATCAGACCTTAGGGGGTCTGAAAATAGTGAAAGTGAAAAAAATAAATAAATAAAAAAAATAAGTAAATAATATGGGGCATGGCCAAGCCATAGGACAGGCCAGACGTACGGCCAGGCAGCTTCATGCTGGGCAATAAAACCGAGGCCGATTAGCTCCCTCCATCACCTAACCGGGCCACTTAACCCCTTAGCGCTTTAAGATGGCGTCTGTGACGTCATCTTAAAGGCAAAGTGTCAGCCTATGCATCTGCATAGGCTGGCACTGCTAATACCCTGCAATACATGAGTATTGCAGAGTATTATCATGAACAAGCAATCAGATGATTGCTTGTTCATATCCCATGGTGGATCATGTAAAAAAATGTAAAAAAAAAATGTTTTTCAATAAAAAATTACTTTATAAATCACTAAAAATGTCCATAAGCCCCAAAAGATATAAAGAGACATATAACGCTCAAAAAAGTCTAAATCATAACACAAACCCCACATATATAGTATCACCGCGTCCGTAACAATCCATAGAATAAAACTAAATAACTAATGAACCCATATGATGAATGCCGTAAAAAAAAACGTTAAAAACCCGCCAAAAATTATGATTTTTACCTATTATATCCCACTAAAAATGCAATAAAAAGTGATCAACAAAACATATGTACTCCAGAATGATACTGTTGCAAAGAACTTGTCCCGCAAAATACAAGCCATCAAACAGCTCTGTAGCCAAAAACGTAACAATGTTATGCCACTTGGAAGACGGCGATGCAAAAATGATTTTTCCCCACATTAGGGTTTTATTTGGCAAATTTAGTAAAACATAAGAAAAAATATTCATGTCTGGTATCCCCGTAATCGTATCGACCCATAGAATAAAGATAACAGTAAAAGTAAAAAATCCAGTACAGAATTGATGCTTTTCTACTCATGACCTCAAAAATGTTCCTAAATTTTCAACAATCGGTGATACCAACATCTCATTGGGAAAAAAAAAATGCCGTCACATGGCCCAAATAATGGAAAAGCGAAAATTTTATAGCCTTCAAAAGGGGGCAACGAGAAAACTAAAATCCTGGCAGCTGCAGGGTGCTCCTTCCCTTCTGCGCCTCACTGTGCCCCCAAAACACAAGTAATGTCCACATGTGGGGGGTCGCTGCACTCAGGAGAAATTGTAGAACAAATTTTATGATGGGTTTTCTCTTTTTATTTTTTGGAAATGTGTAAATTTTAGGGCTAAATGAACGTATAACCGACAAATTTTGACCATTCTAAATTTCACCGCCATTTTGATTCAATTACTATGAAGATCTCAAGGGGTTAACAATCTTTGTAAATGCGGTTTCGGGATGCAGATTTGAAAATGGGTAGATTATATAGGGGGTTTTTGATGATAAATATGTAAAATTTAATTTCAAACAGTATTTATCCCCAAAATAGTCAATTCTGAAAATACGGAAAATCGCTATTCGATTTGTAGGCCGCGTGACGTCAAAATAAATGATCCAAACATTTAAAAAATTATGAAAATGTAAAGTAGACAAATGGGAAATGTTATTCAGCAAGTTATTTAGGTGGTATATCGATCTGCCTGAAAACGCAGTGATTTAGAATTTCAAAAATGGCAAATTTTTCTAAAAATTCATCATATTTTTATTTTTTTTTAAATAAACGCAAAACTTATCAGCCAAAATTTACCACTAAAATGAAGCACAACATGTGGGGAAAAAACAATCTCAGAATCGCTTTGATAAGTAACAGTGTTCAAAAGTTATAACCATATAAAGAGACGCAGGTCAGAATCCAAAAAATGGGACTGAGCCTTAAGCTGCCTTAGGCTGCGTCCTTAAGGGGTTAATAAACCTAGGGTAGCCGTCGGCACATCCCTGAGTCTTTTAGTGCGTCACAAGGAAAATCTGCGGCTGTGGCCTAGTGTGGCGTACATCGGGCCTATAAGCCGGCCACTCTAAGGCACAGTGTGGGAAGGATTGTAGCAGATAAGGAGCCCGAGATGGACCCCATCAGTTTGCGGCCTACAAGCCCAGAGAAGCCCCAGCCTGGATCAGTGGAGGAGCCCAGGCGCAGCTTGCCACCACTGCCATCACATCCCGGTAATCGCCAGGAGACAGAAAGCCTGTTCAGCTGAATCCACCTGCAGGCAGCCTATCCAGTTACTGCTTTCTGTACTACCGCCCTACACACCTGCAGTATCCCTCAACTACTTGGCTCAGGCGATTCAATTGGAAGGGAGGCCCTTCGGGTGCCCTGTTACACATCCATCTAGACAGGGCATCCGGGGTAGCAGCCCAATCCGCAATTTCCACAACAACCATCTCTTTAAGGGCCAGTACGCTCTCTACATTAACAGCTGCCTGCGCCTTACATACCCCACCACCACCCTAGCAATTGCTAATTTTTTTTCACATGCGGGGGGGGGGGGGGCAGAGGGGTTAAAAATGCTCACCACCAGCAGACATTTGCTAACCCAGGCCTATCTGCCTGCATAATACTTTGAGCAACTCAAATGGAATGACAAGGCCAAAGTAAAACAAGGACTCGTTACCTTAAGGTCCCTCTATATTGGATCTTCTTCAACACCTCCAGGCCTCAAATGGACCTGCTATGGCACCAACACCGCTTCCTTAGGCTAGGCCGCACTCATCCCAGGCATCTCCTCTAGGAGACAATCCTCCATGGCCAAAATCACAGCCGACACCGCTTGCCACCAAGGAGTTCCTACATTCCATCCAGGAGACCTTCCACAAGAAATTGTCTACAGCTGTGGAAACCCTTACTAAGCAACTCCAGGACATCGGAACCATAACTGAGGACCTGGAGCGTGGTATGGATGATACAGCTGATGCTCTTGAAGAAGACAGAGGAATTGGAAGACCATGTCAATCGCATAACAGCAAGGACTTAGAAAACCGGTCGCGGATGGGAAATATCAGAATATGGGGTCTCCCTGAGTCTATTACAGCCCTAAAGGAGATATATTCTCTGCTCTCCTACCGCAGGTTGACCCCAACCTGCTTTATATTGTCAGGATTCATCGGGCACTGGAATGACCTAGACCGAAGGGCTCACCCAGGGATGTGGTTCTCAAACTGCAACCTGAGCACTCCAGAGATCCGATTCTCAACGCCGCCAGAGATAATGCGGCTTAACCCAATCTTCCCGATTCAGTGAAACTGTATGCCCATATTTGCCGTGCCATACTGGCCAGATGCTGAGATATGCCTCCTATTACGGCGGCACTCCAAGAAGCACAGGTCCGATACCGTTGGGGATTCCAGTTTTCCTTGGCATTTACCCATAACGGCTCACAGTTCCTGGTTCGCTCCCTGGAGGAGGGCAGCTGAGCCCTCAAACGAGCCGGGATCCCCTGTACAGAGCAAGCACCACTTCCTCAACAGGCCCCTAGACCATCTCAACAATGGCGTACCATACCATGCCACAACGATCACTCACCTTATCACACCTGAACTGCTATGCACACAGAGAGAGCGTGAGTTTTTGAGAACTCCTGTTATATCTGCCCAATATTGTTTTTCTTTCCGGTTCTTTTCCTTCTCAATAGTTCCATTCCCTTGGAATGTCAGACTTACTCATTACTCATACTGATTATTGTTATTATAAATACTTTTGAGCTTAAAGTTACAATGTGTACAGTCACATAATGTGAAGGGACTAAACTCCCCTGCCAAGCGCCATGATTGACTATTCTAAACCTCGCCCCGGTATCATCTGCCTCCAAGAGACATTTCTCCACCACCTCCAGCCCCAATTATTTCCATTCCCAGTATAGACGAGTTTATTTGGCATCACATACCAGAAAGATGTGTAGCTATCCTCCTGAAAAACTCATTCCCCTTGAAGCCACTAGACACATACTCTGACCCCGAAGTGCGATTCCTGATACTCTCCGGAACACTACAATCCAGACAAATATGTATTGCATATTGCTATGCACCACTGACCCTCCAACTCTCCACTATTAAAGCTGTCTTCCATAAACTCCGCCAGCATTCTTATTCTATAATTTGGTGTGGAGACCTTAACCTTACAGTCAACTCTGCTGTGGACAGCTCAGCTGTGAGCAGGTCTGATGTAACGCGTCTGGATAGATGTGTCTTCTTGCAAGTGCTTAAAACACATTATTTAGCTGACTCCTGGCCAGAGTCACATGGCAATAGACGAGGTTACACTTATTTCTCCCCAGTACACAGAACCTACTCTAGAATTTACTATATATTCACTGACACCTCCTCTCTCCTAAATGAAGACTTATTAGTAGACCCTACTGTGCGCACACAAATAGAAACAGAACTCACTGTTTGCGGCAGCAAAATAAAAGCAAATCCCAACATCCAAGGCCTCCAAACAACACATGACACCTATAAGGTCAGTCTCTTTGCAGAGGACTTGCTTCTATCCATTACTAACCTCCACACATCTCTGCCAAATTTACTACAACTCCTCAATAGATTTTACTCAGTTTCGGGATTTAAGGTCTGAAACTCTGTATGCATCCAATTGAATAATTGGTCCTGGCTAGGCCAGATTCACACAATAAAAATGGTGACACTACCTAGGTTTATATTCCTTTTCAAATCCTTACCCATTCTGGTAAAAACCTTTAACCCCTTTTTTGCATTTCATTTCCATTTTTCACTCCTCACCTTTAACCCCTTCCCGCCGCAGCCCTTTTTCGTTTTTGCGTTTTCACTTTTCACTCCCCACATTTAAAAATCTGTAACTTTTTTATTTTTCCTGTGTGATGGCTTATTTTCTGCGTAACAAATTACACTTCAAAATGGTGGTATTTAATATTCCATGCCGTGTACTGGGAAGCGGGGAAAAAAAATTCCAAATGCAGTGAAATTGGTAAAAAACGCATTTGTGTCGTATTCTTGTGGGTTTGGATTTTACGGATTTCACTGTACGCCCCAAATGACAGGTCTACTTTATTCTTTGGGTCGGTACGATTACTGGGGTAACACATTTATATAGGTTTTATAATGTTTCCATACATTTAAAAAAATTAAAACCTCCTGTACAAAATTTTTTTGGGGATTTTGCCATCTTCTGGCGCTAATAACTTTTTCATACTTTGGTGTATGGAGCTGTGGGTGGTGCCGTTTTTTGCAGATTTTGATGACGTTTACAATGTTATCATTTTTAGGACTGTATGACCTTTTGATCACTTTTTATAGAATTTTTTTTCTTTTTTAAATGACTTTGGCCGCAATTTTCCATTAAGGGGTTAAACGCAGTGAAAAACCGTTATCATATTTTGATAGATGGGGCATTTTCGGACGCGACGATACCTAATGTGTTTATGATTTTTACTGTTTATTTATATCAGTTCTAGGGAAAGGGGGGTGATTTGAATTTTTAGTTTTTTATTTAATTATAATTTTTTTTTGAACTTTTTTTTTATTTTTACTATTTTTCAGACTCCCTAGGGTACTTTAACCCTAGGGTGTCTGTACGATCCTATCATATACTGCCATACTACAGTATGGCAGTATATGTGTATTTTACTACTCATACATTACAATGTGCTGATAGCACATTGTAATGTATGGGTTAACCCGAAGTAGCTTCGGGTCTTCGTGAGACCCGAAACTACCATGCACCGGGACCCGACGTGACGTACTATTACGTCACATGTCGGTAAGGGGTTAAAAATCTAACACTTTTTTTTCACGTAAAGAGCTGTGTGATGGCTTTTTTTGTGGAAAAAATTGCACTTAATTGTGATGGTATTTAATTTTCCATGTACTGGGAAGCGTGAAAAAAAAAATCGAAATGCAGTGAAAAAACACATTTGCACTGTTCTCTTGTGAGCTTGCATTTTACAGCTTTCACTGTGCGCTCCAAATGACAAGTCTACTTTATTCTTTGGGTCGGTGCGATCACGGGGATAACAAATTTGTATAGGTTTTATAATGTTTTCATACATTTAAAAAAATTAAAACCTCCATCTTCTTGCGCAAGTAACTTTTTCATACTTCAGTGAACGGAGCTGTGGGTGGTGTCTTGTTTTGCCACTTTTGATGATGTTTTCAATTTTATTATTTTTAGAACTGCTCAACATTTTGATCACTTTTCATAGAATTTTTTTTGTATTTTTTAAAATTTAAAAAAGTGCCATTTTCGAATTTGGCGCTATTTTCCGTTACAGGTTTAAACAGTGAAAAACCCATAGATGGGGCATTTGCACATGCGGCGATACCTAATGTGTTTATGATTTTTAATGTTTATATTTATATCAGTGTTAGGGAAAAGGGGGGGGGGGGCGCGATTTGAATTTAAAGTTTTTTTTTTTTTAACTTTTATTTTGTTGTTTGGTCGATCCTATCATATGCTGCCATACTACAGGCAAACAAGCCGTTTTTTCTTAAAAACTAGGGTATCTAGGGTATCCTCCGCTGGCCACATCACTCCTTTTCATCGTGAAGGAACCAGAGCTGGGTCATCATATAGGCGGCAATCAACTCCAGGCAACCATAATGTCTGATATAGCTCTGGATGCTGTCTGTGTGCAGAGACAGCGTCCAAAGCTTCCTCCCCTGGTCCGACAATTAAAAAGCATCATGAGGCTTCTGTGTGTTACATCTCAGGTGAGCGGCAGCCTGTGAAGTAGAGTGACAGAGCGGCTGCTACTACTGAGGTATAGTCTGAGCCAGACAGGGAATAGGTGCTGGAGAGGTGGTGGTGAATAAATGGCACTTCAGGCCAGGGGTGGCGGATGGGGCAGTCATACAGAAGAGGTATCAGGAGGTGTGTAGAGGGGAGACCGTGCCGGAATCCAGCATCCTGTTCTAGAATCACCTTAGCAACAGCATGACAACATAATCACTCCTATTGCACGGTACAACTTTTATCATATGTGTATGGCCACAGCACAGCACTATTACTACTCCTATGCCTGATGAAAGCTCCGGTCCAGAGTTGAAACGCGTCGCATTACTAATAAATCGTCCTTAATTTGCCTGCTGTCTCCTCATTTATAATCTTGAGCGCTGGTCCGTCATCATTTCTACCTGTACGGGCTTCTACATCATCACTCTCCACGGTGTGGATTCCTGGGTCCATCCAAGGGAGGCTGTTTCCTGGACTGGCTGCCATCTATTCTATACAAGGCTGACTCTCATCAAAAACCCGGTGAGAGTTAAATTGTGACGTCTGGATTCCGCTGACTCATCTTTCCGTGACAATATTACACTAGGGTTGCGCCTTTTTCTTTGTGTTTGTTCCCCTTTGGTGTTTCTGACACTCATTAACCCTGAGTGTTGGAGCCCATTCCAGGTTCTCTTCACATCATGTATAAATAGGCACAGTACTACTACTCCTATCCTGTATATATGGGCACAGCACAGTACTACTATCCTGTATATATGGGCACAGCACAGTACTACTATCCTGTATATATGGGCACAGCACAGTACTACTATCCTGTATATATGGGCACAGCACTACTATTACTATTCCTATCCTGTATATATGGGCACAGCACAGTACTACTACTATCCTGTATATATGGGCACAGCACAGTACTACTACTATCCTGTATATATGGGCACAGCACAGTACTACTACTATCCTGTATATATGGGCACAGCACAGTACTACTACTATCCTGTATATATGGGCACAGCACAGTACTACTACTATCCTGTATATATGGGCACAGCACAGTACTACTACTATCCTGTATATATGGGCACAGCACAGTACTACTACTATCCTGTATATATGGGCACAGCACAGTACTACTACTATCCTGTATATATGGGCACAGCACAGTACTACTACTCCTATCCTGTATATATGGGCACATCACTACTATTACTACTCCTATCCTGCATATATGGGAACAGCACAGTACTACTACTCCTATCCTGTATAAATGGGCACAGCACAGTACTACTACTCCTATCCTGTATATATGGTTACAGAACAGTACTACTACTCCTATCCTGTATATATGGACACAGCACTACTACTCCTCTCCTATATAAACGGGCACATCACAGGAATCAGTCATGGATGAGCACACGGTCGCGTGCATTACATTTTACTCAGACCGTTTTTAGAAAAGAGGCCTATATGAAAGTTTAATTAGGTAAATATTATTAAATACATATATAGTGACAATGAATTAGGAATAGAGAATCGGGGAAACATGACACAGTACATACAGCATTTATAGCAGAATCCTGCTGAAGTCAGTGGCGTAGAACTCTGGTAAGGCCAATAAGAGAGGCAGCTGCATAGTATTATGGGATTTGTGATAAAACTGCCTTCTAGGCCCCTACCACATTTACTTCTGTGTGGTACAGAATAGAGGCTAAACAAGCCTTGAGAAAACAAATAAAATGTATTTCTCATTCCAGTTAATCATAATGAATAGGTGTTTTTGAAATATTTTAACCTCTTTGGTATCTTTTTGAAGGAAGTTGAGTCGTGGCATAACCCCTTTAAAAGGAAGTCAAGCACACGTCAAAGAAGGGCGGCACAGTGAGATAGCGGATTAAGATCCAAAGGTGGGTGCAGGCTCGAAGGGTCTGATTCAAGGACCCTAGAAGTTTCAGAGGAAAAGGCAGGCGGGCAGCACTCCGTGGAAAAAGGTGTCTTTATTTCACAAGTGGATACAGCGACGTTTCGGCTGACTCTATGCAGCCATTTTCAAGCATGAGAATGGCTGCATAGAGTCAGCCGAAACGTCGCTGTATCCACTTGTGAAATAAAGACACCTTTTTCCACGGAGTGCTGCCCGCCTGCCTTTTCCTTTAAAAGGAAGTCAGATTTAGTGAACGAAAGTTGGTTAGAAGAATAGTGGTTGCTGTGCTGGTTGTTGCAGAGGGCTGTGTGCTGGATAGAGGTCTGAGCTTATCTGATTGTAGGAGAAGTCTTCTAGGCAGAGAGACTAATTGAAAGAAAGACTTCAAAGACTTTCAAGTACAGCTGGTCGTATACACGGAGACCACGTAGTGATACACAAATTACATAAGGTGTCGGTGTAAGAGTCCCTTATCACTGGAAACGTTGTCCTGTCTTAATTGGAGAGCTAGACTGAGGCCTATATCTGTGGTCCAAGGAGAAGACAGCTATTACCTGTGGATTACGTCCTAACAGAAATCCAGAAAAGACTTGTTCTTAAAGGACTTGTGCCCATCACCGTTTCAAGTAACTAGGTCAAAAGGTCAGCACCTTCTGCACACCGCAAATAGAGAGGAAACAGACGGACTAACTTCACTGTTATCTGCTTCAATAATGTCCACAAAGAAAAAAAATTATATGTAGCCCTCACCAACTTGTGACAGCAGCTCATTTTATTTTCAACATATATTCCATCACAGACACACCGACCATGAGTGGGGCAGTAGCAGGCCTCCTTACCACATGAGCGGCCGACGTACCTGGATGAAGAGTCACGTGACGCAAAACAGCCGTCTGTGGTAAGGATGCTAGTTCCCCACTCATGCACACATTTAATGGTTATAAATTGACGAGTGTCACATATAACTATTCTTCTTTGTGATTAGTTTGGTTTATTGAGCCTATTCATCATGACAGGTTTTCAGTTAAAGGAAATATAACACACTACACACTTTCAAGGAATATTCTGTCCACAGACAAATTATTAAGTATTAAACTTGTCCAATACCTTATCTGTTCAGTTAGGTATATTTTTGCCAAATACAATTACATTATACACCTTATAAACAAAGATATATACTTATAAACATATTACGTTATTTGATTTGAGGGTTCCTTCAAGAGCATGTTCTACTTTCCTGTCACAGCGTCTTCCAGTCTTTTAAATTTCTTCAAGTTTACAAGTAATTCCCAGTATTTTAAATAGATCCACATTAACCTACCATTTTCACACTTATTGGTGTTTGTTAGTACAGCACAATGGTTATCATGCTTAAAAATGTCAATCAAGCCATCAGTCATCCCCAGTTCTACAGCTACTGGATTGCTTGCAGCTTTGACTAATACATGTTTTTCTATTTCCAATCTATCTTTTCTAGGTCTTCTCCAACTGCAATAAATGTTCTGTCTCTCTTTCAGTGCATCTTCAAATTCCTTTAATAGGATTTTAGCTTTTGCCTGCCACTCCTCTTCCTTCTCAAGGTGACTTGCATACAAGGCCTGCATTTTGCTACCCTTCTGGGCTACGTTTATTTCCTGCTTTAATAGGTCTCTCTCAAGTTCCATCTGCTTTCTTTCTTCCACGAGCTGCTTGCTTTGAGCAATAAGGGCGTTACGATAACTAAGAGTTCTGTTTTGTTCTTTCTCAAGCTCGATTTCCAAGTGAGCCACTGCCCGCCTATTTTCAACTATAATATCTCGATATTTTGTTTCAAGTTCTTTCTCCGCAATGGTGACTTTACGAAGGTATTCAGTTTTGACTTTAGTAATTTCTTTTTCTGATTCCTTGGACCAAACCCATCCTAGAGAACACAAAAGAGATGTAATAGAATTAATGACTTGTCAGTACTTTGTATACAAAGTCTAATTCATCTTAAAGTATATTTAAAGTTCTGGGTCCTTAAAGAGGACCTTTCACCACCTGCCACATGAGGCGATTAACATACCATACTGCATTGTCTCCTACGCAGATTTAGGGGCACTTTGAATAACCTCTCTAGACCTAGACCAAACGGTAATAACGGAGATAGTCTAGGGCTCATATAGAGAGTTATAAATACCAATAGGTGTACCCACTTCTCTGGTAACCGATCCCTATGTAATTCAAGCAATAAATACCAACAGAAAACATATGAGATCACACTCATACTCCAAGTACCAAAAATAAATTCAAAATATACACCTTTATTAATTCATATAGACAATCAAAAATTGGACATTAAAAACATACACGTTAAAACCACAAAAACAAACAGCATGGTGGTGGTCAGTCTATTCACCATAGTAAAAAGTACCACGTCATAATAGTATACAACATCAATCCATAAGTATGAAAATAAGGGCTATACCGGGCACAGAAAATATAAACTCAATATCAAGTCAGACGCAATGCCAAAGTAATATACCTGTGCCTCAGACCAGATTAGCCCCAGACCACCACCTACCCCTCTCTTTGGAGAGGGGTAGGGGGCAAACCCCCCTCACTCCCTCCTCCTCTCCCGGACATCAGCGTGTGCCCGCTGTGCTATGGTACGGCGGGCACACGTTCATGTGAATGTAGCCTAAGGGGACTATGTAGGGATACCTTTATTAGGAGTCATTGTGTGACATTTGGTGAAGTTTTAATAGTTTACTTTGTGTGGAGAGAATTAATGGGGAGATTTTATTAGGGGACACTACAATTGTTCTGTCAGAGTAAGCCCTATACAGAACACTTGATGGTCGGGGGGAGTGTTGTTCCTTTGGCTGGGGCTTGGCTAGCAGCAAGCTCAGCCAACCAGTGTTGGGGGCAGAATTAGTGATTGGAATTACGGCTCTTTAGATAGAATTATGCTGCCACGTAGTCAGGGGGTCTCAAGAGTTACCAGAGCTGTATAGGTATGCGTATATGTGACAATGGTCACAAGAGCTTACAATCTATGAGGAGGAGGGGACAGGAGGTGACAGTGCTTGTACAATGGTCACAAGAGCTTACAATCTATGAGGAGGAGGGGACAGGAGGTGACAGTGCTTGTACAATGGTCACAATAGCTTACAATCTATGAGGAGGACACAGGGTGACAATGCTTGTACAATGGTCACAAGAGCTTACCATCTATGAGGAGGAGGGGCACTGGCTGTGACAGTGCTTATACAATGGCCACAAGAGCTTACAATCTTTGAGGAGGAAACACAGGATGTGACAGTCCTTGTACAATGGTCACAAGAGCTTACAATCTATGAGGAGGAGGGGCACTGGCGGTGACAATGCTTGTACAATGGCCGCAAGAGCTTATAATCTATGAGGAAGGGGGGACACAGGAGATGACAGTGCTTGCACAATGGTAACAAGAGCTTGCAATCTATGAGGAGGAGACAGGAGGTGACCGTGTTTGTACAATGGTCACAAGAGCTTACAATCTATGAGGAGGAGGGGACACAGGAGATGACAGTGCTTGTATAATGGTCACAAGAGCTTAAAATTTATGAGGTGGAGGAGGAGGACACAGGAGGTGACAGACTGTAAGCTCCTATGACCTTGTACAAGCACTGTTTGGGAATTGTTCATTTTCATACACCTGTGAGCACAGCACAGCAGGCAGAGGAGCAGAGAAGTACTGGTCACATGTCCTGTCCCCTCTTTAGTGTTATCTGATGCCCTTGCAGCACAAGCAGCTGGGACTCTGGGAGAAGACAGTGACCTGTCTGACATCAGTCACAGATAGTGCTCCCTGCTGAGGGGGCGTGGCTTCTGCTTCCCTTCCTCAGATAACCTAGAAGTGGGTGTCACAGTCTGTGTGCACTGTGTGGAGCCAAGCTCATCACTGCCCCACCTACATTTGGACTATAAGATGCACCACAGTTTATTCCCCTTTTTCGGGGAAAAAGATTTGCGTCTTATAGTCCAAAAAATACGGGAGTTGTAAATATGGATTTTGCTCAGTAAAATTGAGCAAAGACAACAAAAACTATATAAATGCAGTATCACCATAATCAGTGAACCAGAGAATAAAGATAAAATATTATTTTTACATTACGATGAGCGGGAATCCAAGTGCAAAAATCCAAAATAAAAATTGAAGATTTTGTTTGTGTCCCCCTTGAAATAGTTAATAAAATCTCATGAATAAGCTAGAGACCCCCAAAATGAATAATCTATACATTGCATCTCACCACCCAAATAATAAGCACTCATATGTTCGCATTACCAAAAAAAATAAATATAGCCTGTAAAACGTGACAATACAAATCTGCTGTGAATTGCGATGCTTCCAATCTATGCACGGCCATGCGCCCGTACATTAGGTTACCACCACATATGGTTCATTTCATCATTGTATTCATTATAAAAAAAAGTGTCATTTTTGGCCTAAATGAAAGTATTTTACAAAAAAATTAAAAAGTTTCTAAATGGCAGGTCCATATTGTTTTAACCCATGTGAAACACTAAAAGGGTAAAATTGAAGTTGTTTTACATATTGAGGGGTGTAGTTTCTATAGTGGGGTTATTTATGGAGTTTTACTATTATTTAGGCCTTTAAAAGTCACTTGAAAGCTGAGTTGTTCCTCAAAATGTGAGTTTTGGCAATTTTCATGAAAATGAGAAAAATCGCACCCAAAGTTCTAAGCCTCATAACATCCTAGAAAAATGAGAGGACCCATAAAATATCATTCCAGCATTCTGGATATGTTAGTTATCTAGCTTTTTGTGTATTTTAACTATCTGCCTGGAAAGCAGAACATTTCAAACTTTAAAAATTAAGAATTTTCTAAACTTTTGCCAAATTTTAATTTTTTCTCTGAACGAAACGCAAAACTTAGCACTTTAATTTTACAACTTACATAGTACAATGTGTCTTGAGAAAACAATCTCAAAATCACCTAGAATTTGTTAAAAGCATTCCGAAGTTAAAATCAATTATCGTGACGCGTCAGATTCTAAGAATCGAGTCTGCTCACTGAGCTGAAAACAAGCATCAGTGATAAGGGGTTACCAGTATATACGGTAGAAGAGATGTCCGTTTGTGAATATAGTGGAGCTATTACAAAGATGTGTGTGACTGTTAAATGGGTGTCAAATATATTTTTCCTTTTTTGATGTTCAAATCTGGGGTGCATCTTATAGTCCGAAACATACAGGTACGTATTTTTCCAATACACTTTATAATAATAATTCTTTATTTATATAGCGCACAAAGATTACGCAGCGCTGCAAAGTTTGCCAAATCATGTATCACTGTTTTATAGATCTCGGCTTGCTGTCATTCTGTTGAAAATCTGACCATGGTTGCACAGGTATACAAATCGTTAAATCTGATTACTCTCTATGATACCGCGTGATGTAACGAGCTGTGCACCTGTGTGACCATGATCAGATTTCTGTCCACTGGAAATAAACAATGAAACTTCCTATAGATTAACCGCAGGAAGAGATCAAAAAAGCAATGTGGAACTGATACAGAAAGTATATTGGAAAATCATATAGCTTTTCATTATACAAACAATATTTGCTAAAATGGGAATAGGAACTACTTATGTACTAAACACCTATATTATGCCAACAGTGGTATATTAACCCCTTAGCGCTCTGCGCCGTAGCTGTACTGCGCTGAGTCCCGCGAATAGCGCTCAGCGCAGTACAGCTACTGCGCAGAGACGATGCCGGTTCAGCGCTGCATAGCAGCCGAACCGGCATCGTTAGCCGCGGGATTTCAACGGTAATCTGTTGAAACGCGACCGCGGCATTTAACATGCCTTCTGGGGGTCTGTACCCCACGATCGCCCCCCCCCCCCCGCACCATTTTCGGGGGGGGGGGGGCATCGCTGTTTTGGCACCTCTGGGGTCTGATCGGGACCCCAGAGAAGCCTGGAGGGATTACCTTTAAGATGGCGTCTGTGACGTCATCTTAAAGGCAAAGTGTCAGCCTATGCATCTGCATAGGCTGGCACTGCTAATACCCTGCAATACATCAGTATTGCAGAGTATTATCAAGAACAAGCAATCAGATGATTGCTTGCTCATATCCCATGGTGGATCATGTAAAAAAATGTAAAAAAAATGTTTTTCAATAAAAAATTACTTTATAAATCACTAAAAATGCCCATAAGCCCCAAAACATATAAAGAGACATATAACGCTCAAAAAAGTCTAAATCATAACACAAACCCCACATATATAGTATCACCGCGTCCGTAACAATCCATAGAATAAAACTAAATAACTATTGAACCCATATGAACGCCGTAAAAAAAAAAACCGTTAAAAACCCGCCCAAAATTATGATTTTTACCTATTATATCCCACTAAAAATGCAATAAAAAGTGATCAACAAAACATATGTACTCCAGAATGATACCTTTGCAAAGAACAACATGTCCCGCAAAAAACAAGCCATCAACCAGCTCTGTAGCCAAAAACGTAACAATGTTATGCCACTTGGAAGACGGCAATGCAAAAATGATAGATTTTTCCCCACATTAGGGTTTTATTTGGCAAATTTAGTAAAACATAAGAAAAAATATTCATGTCTGGTATCCCCGTAATCGTATTGACCCATAGAATAAAGATAACAGTAAAAGTAAAAAATCCAGTACAGAATTGATGCTTTTCTACTCATGACCTCAAAAAAGTTCCTAAATTTTCAACAATAGGTGATACCAACCCCAAAATGGTAACACTGGAAAAAGCATCTCGTCCCGCAAAAAAAATGCCGTCACATGGCACAAATAACGGAAAAGCGAAAATTTTATAGCCTTCAAAAGGGGCAACGAGAAAACTAAAATCCTGGCAGCTGCAGGGTGCTCCTTCCCTTCTGCGCCTCGCTGTGCCCCCAAAACACAAGTAACGTCCACATGTGGGGGGTCGCTGCACTCAGGAGAAATTGTAGAACAAATTTTATGATGGGTTTTCTCTTTTTATCTTTTGGAAATGTGTAAATTTTAGGGCTAAATGAACGTATAACCGACAAAATTTGACCATTCTAAATTTCACCGCCATTTTGATTCAATTACTATGAAGATGTCAAGGGGTTAACAATCTTTGTAAATGCTGTTTCTGATAGTTTGAGGGGTGCAGATTTGAAAATGGGTTGGTTATATAGGGGTTTTTTGTTGCTAAATATGTAAAATTTGATTTCAAAACAGTATTTATCCCCAAAATAGTCAATTCTGAAAATACGGAAAATCGCTATTCGATTTGTAAGCCGCGTGACGTCAAAATAAATTATCCAAACATTTCAAAAATTATGAAAATGTAAAGTAGACAAATGGGAAATGTTATTCTGCAAGTTATTTAGGTGGTAAATCGATCTGCCTGAAAACGCAGTGATTTTGAATTTCGAAAATGGCAAATTTTTCTAAAAATTCATAATTTTTTTCTTTTTTTTGTAAATAAACGCAAAACTTATCAGCCAAAATTTACCACTAAAATGAAGTACAACATGTGGGGAAAAAACAATCTCAGAATCACTTTGATAAGTAACAGTGATCAAAAGTTATAACCATATAAAGAGACGCAGGTCAGAATCTAAAAAATGGGACTGAGCCTTAAGCTGTAAAATGGCTGCGTCCTTAAGGGGTTAAAGTGCAAGTGCATATACAACAAAGAATAGACACATATATATTCCATATGAGAGTCCGTAATCGCGTCTTTATATCTCAAGTGTGCATGACCAGAAGTGTCTACGGACTGCACATGCGCAATGGCAAAACAGAAGATCGTGTTGGCCATATTGGATAAGGGAACCGCAACTGTGATAAAGTGCCTATATAGGCTGTTGCAACTAGCCATATCGGGTCAAGTGCAAAGTAAAGTATAGTGTATTTCTCCTTAGGTACCTACCCCATAGTGTGATCAGAACTGGCAATCAGATTGGAAGAAATGGCCACTGGTGCCAGAACGCAAGCACATATATGAGGTATATTGATAACCACAAATGTGGAGTCTATAACCACCAGTAGTGCATACACAGACCCATTGTATAGGGGGCATGTCATATACAGAGCGAACACTTCAACGATGGAGCCATTGCTAGTACCAAAATAAAGGCTGTATACATATTGTGCAGAAACCAATAATTTAGCCTAGAAATGATGTCAGTTCCCGAACCAATCTTCTAGTAAAAGTGACAGTGCATATGATGTGATAATGATCTAAAAAAATAAGAACAATATATTAAAATCAAATAATGAATAAAGACAATAGCAGTTTTATTGTTATTCAGATGAGGGTCATGGGACACCAAAATGTTGGTTTTGTCAATTTACACGATACTTCCCAAGTTATAATCTACGTTAAGGCCATTGGCTTTAAGAGTATTTAAGCGATAAATCCACTGTTTCTTTTCCAAATCACATGGTCAATTCTTGTAAATTTTAATTGCGCTTCTGTATGACCAAAGTCAAAAAAATGTTTTGAAACTGGGAGATCCTGTCTACCCTTCCTTACTGTATACCTATGTTGATTAAAACGGGTTTCGAAGTCTAGTGTTGTCTCACCAATATATGCCAAGCCAAAAGGGCATTAACAGATAGATGACATGGTCTCTATTACAATTGAGATGTCTAATCTGGAATGTCTTGCCATTATGATCAAAAGTTTCACCCTTGGTCATATGGGAGCAGTTCACACAGGAGCGGCAAGGAAAACTCCCCTTGCGTATCCTACCCCATTGTCCCAATTGTGTTCTTAAGGGATCCCACATCAGCTTTCACTAGTCTGTCCCTCAGATTTCTAGATCTCCTATAACAGTGGTGGCGAACCTATGGCACATGTGCCAGAGAGGGCACGCAGAGCCCTCTCTGTGGGCATGCGGACCATCTCCCCTGCTGTCTATATATATATATCATTAGAACGCCTGGCAGGCTGGAAAAGCTGCCGATCGCCAAGAGCTCCAGTGATCTCTTTCACTGAAGGCTGCGTCTGACCTGCTATGTGCTCATTAATGCTGCCTAGAGACACAGCAGCAGGTCAGTGCCGCCCCCCACTCCCTCCCCCTTTAGCCCAGGAACAGGAGGAGAGTGAGAGGGAACTCACGCAGAAGCCTGTGCCCAGTGAGTACAGAGGAGTGCAGCAGGAGGGCAAGAGCTGCTCTGTGTGTATTACACAGGCAGCAGTCAGGAAGCTTTGGGGCACTATATACTGCCCCTGGTCCAGATCTCCTGTCACTGTCCTATGCTGTGCCAGTGACCCTGGGGTGCATAGACTGCCAGCATGACCTCACTGACAGCATGGCACAGGTGCCCAGAGCTCCAGACCAAGGGCAGTATATATATATATATATATATATATATATATATATATATACACTCACCGGCCACTTTATTAGGTACACCTGTCCAACTGCTCGTTAGGCATGTAGACATGGTCAAGACAATCTCCTGCAGTTCAAACCGAGCATCAGTATGGGGAAGAAAGGTGATTTGAGTGCCTTTGAACATGGCATGGTTGTTGGTGCCAGAAGGGCTGGTCTGAGTATTGCAGAAACTGCTGATCTACTGGGATTTTCACGCACAACCATCTCTAGGGTTTACAGAGAATGGTCCGAAAAAGAAAAAACATCCAGTGAGCGGCAGTTTTGTGGGCGGAAATGCCTTGTTGATGCCAGAGGAGAATGGGCAGACTGGTTCGAGCTGATAGAAAGGCAACAGTGACTCAAATCGCCACCTGTTACAACCAAGGTAGGCAGAAAAGCATCTCTGAATGCACAGTACGTCGAACTTTGAGGCAGATGGGCTACAGCAGCAGAAGACCACACCGGGTGCTACTCCTTTCAGCTAAGAACAGGAAACTGAGGCTACAATTTGCACAAGCTCATCGAAATTGGACAGTAGAAGATTGGAAAAACGTTGCCTGGTCTGATGAGTCTCGATTTCTGCTGCGACATTCGGATGGTAGGGTCAGAATTTGGCGTCAACAACATGAAAGCATGGATCCATCCTGCCTTGTATCAACGGTTCATTCTGGTGGTGGTGGTGTCATGGTGTGGGGAATATTTTCTTGGCACTCTTTGGGCCCCTTGGTACCAATTGAGCATCGTTGCAACGCCACAGCCTACCTGAGTATTGTTGCTGACCATGTCCATCCCTTTATGACCACAATGTACCCAACATCTGATGGCTACTTTCAGCAGGATAATGTGCCATGTCATAAAGCTGGAATCATCTCAGACTGGTTTCTTGAACATGACAATGAGTTCACTGTACTCAAATGGCCTCCACAGTCACCAGATCTCAATCCAATAGAGCATCCATGGGATGTGGTGGAACAGGAGATTCGCATCATGGATGTGCAGCCGACAACTGTGTGATGCCATCATGTCAATATGGACCAAAATCTCTGAGGAATGCTTCCTCACCTTGTTGAATCTATGCCACGAAGAATTGAGGCAAAAGGGGGTCCAACCCGTTACTAGCATGGTGTACCTAATAAAGTGGCCGGTGAGTGTATGTGTGTGTGGCCACAGACATGTGTCATATGTGGTGATTTGATGGTAAATTCACCTGCCTGGTTCCATGTAGATTTGCTGTTCAGAGTCCCACACTGGATGGGGGGGGGGGGGGGGGGTAGCGTCCCACACTGGATGGGGGGGGGGGGTAGCGTCCCACACTGGATGGGGGGGGGTAGCGTCCCACACTGGATGGGGGGGGTAGCGTCCCACACTGGATGGGGGGGCAGCGTCCCACACTGGATGGGGGGGGGGTAGCGTCCCACACTGGATGGGGGGGGTAGCATCCCACACTGGATGGGGGGGGGTAGCATCCCACACTGGATGGGGGGGGTAGCATCCCACACTGGATGGGGGGGTAGCGTCCCACAACGGATGGGGGGGTAGCTTCCCACACTGGATGGGGGGGTAGCTTCCCACACTGGATGGGGGGGGGGTAGCGTCCCACACTGGATGGGGGGGGGTAGCGTCCCACACTGGATGGGGGGGGGTAGCGTCCCACACTGGATGGGGGGTAGCGATCCTCACTGGATGGGGGTAGTGTTCCTCACTGGATGGGGGGAGTAGTGTTCCTCACTGGATGGGGGGTAGTATTCTCTGCTGTATTTGCTCCTGCTTTGTGATATAATTGGTGATGTTGGACTTTCTTTAGTGGTCTGTTTATTATCAGTATGGTGGTGTTTATCTTGTTGTACTGGTAATGGTCATCATGTAGCAGTATTATATGTCCCTTATAGAGTGGTATGGTGTGATTTTAGGCTAAATAGACGTGTTGGCACTTTGCGATGATTACATGGACTTTGGTTTGGAGTTTGGGCACTCAGTCTCTAAAAGGTTCGCCATCACTGTCCTATAAGATAAGAAAGGAGGATTAAAAAATTCAGGAATGTCCTCAGAATACTTACCTAGTATTGGCCAGCATTTTCTGATAATTTTTGCAACGTTCGGACTCAAGTCATTGTATGTGATAATGAATGGTATCCTTTTTGTGTTATCTCTGTTTGTATTTGGTCTCAATAGAGACTTGCGGTCCCTATTCAACGCCTATTGTTTATTCCTCTCTATGATCTTATGAGGGTACCCCGGTTCTTAAACCTCTTCATAATTATACATTTTTTTTCTAGTGAAGCAATCTCGCTAGAGACTCTTAATTCTCAAAAACTGGCTCAGTGGTAGTTATATCAACATTGCTTTAGGGTGGTTGCTCTCAAGCCTAAGGAGATTGTTTCTATCAGTACTTTTCGTTTATAAATCAGTAGAAAGTATACCAGATTTTATACTCACAAAAACATCTAGGAACTGGATGTCAGTTTTGGAGGCCATCATAGTGAACGTAATGTCTATCCACTTCATTCAGGTATTGGTTACTCGAAAGTCGAGTAACTTTGGGAAGTATCTGTCCAGATGAGGAAGATGTCGTTTATGTATCGCCACCACCTTAACATTACCATCTTTGCATGAATTTAATACAAAAACTTTGTTCCCACTATTAATTGTCCTGCTATAGAAACTATATTGCCCTAAAAAGGAATATTGCGAAACTTAAACTTGAAAACACGGAGACCCTTGAGGCAAGCCAATCTTACATCAGAAGAGATATCAGCCCTGCATCAGCCTCACGATCAAACCCGCAGACAATGGGGGTGCGGTCGTCGTCATGGATACGGCGATGTAGCGGTCTGAAATCCGTCTTCAGTTAGCGGATACTGAGGTATATAAAAAAAGTCTCACAAGATTCCAAATTTTAACTTAAACGTCAAATCACTGGTATTATTAATACTGCTGTAGAGAATGGTGTTATTAATGACAATAGGGCCAAATATCTTATGGTTGAATATTTGGTTACACCGGTACTTTATGTCTTGCCAAAGATACATAAATCCCTTGAATCTCGCCTGGACAACCTATTGTCTCTGGGAGTGACTTTTTTTTAAATGGCCATGGTACTTGATAAAGCACTACGCATCTTTGCCCCCTCTAGTCCTTCATACATTAGATACACTACTGACTTTTTGATGAAACTATCTGAGATTAAACTTGAAACACATCCTGAGGTTACACTTGTTTCTTTTGATGTGGTCTCCCTCTAGGTCATGAACAGGGCCTTATGGCCATCTCCAAAAAACTGTCAAATTCCATGTATACTGAAGATGAAAGATCATTCATTATTACATTACTCAAACTAACGAATTCTTCGCCCCATTGCACGGGGTTGCTATGGGGTCTAATATGGCCCCAACCTACGCGAACATTGTTATGTCCATTCTTGAGGAGGAGTATGTCTATGTGTCCCACAACTTTAGTAAGGTACTGAGGTGGTGGCGATACATAGACTACATCTTCCTATTCTGGACATGTACCTCCCAAGAGTTACTCAACTTTCACCAATACCTGAATGAAGTGGATAGAGACATTGGAGCGCATTTACCAAGGGTCCGAACGCCGCACTTTCGTCGGGTTTCCCAAATATTTCGGCTTTGTGCCGAATTGCCCAGGGATTTTGGAGCACGCGATCGGATTTACACGCATCGTTGCGACAGAAATTGGGAGGCCGGCCGTCGGACAACCTGACGGATTTGGACAACCTGCGGAATTTAAAAAAGGTTTTGTGTTGCAAGATCATGCACTCACATGCACCAGCAAGAAGCAGGTGAACTCCGGCGGACCTTGGCGCGCAGCAGCGACACATGCAGGAACTTGGACGCACGATCTTAGTGAATCGCGCCGGGCCCGAATCCTCGTCGGACAACGCACCCCATTAAGTTCACTACGATGGTCTCCAAAACTCTGCGATGTTTTAGTGAGTATAAAATCTGATGTACTTTCTGATTTATACACGAAAAGTACTGATAGGAACAGTCTCCTTAGGTTTGAGAGCAACCACCCTATAGCAATGATGATATCACTACCACTGAGCCAATTTTTGAGAATTAAAACCGTATAATTAAGGAGAAGAGGTTTAAGAACTGGTGGTACCCTCATAAGATCATGGACAGGAATAAACCATAGACGCTGAATAGGGAC
The DNA here is from genome assembly GCF_040894005.1 of Engystomops pustulosus. Lineage (NCBI taxonomy): Eukaryota > Metazoa > Chordata > Amphibia > Anura > Leptodactylidae > Engystomops > Engystomops pustulosus. The sequence goes on along the minus strand of NC_092415.1, from coordinate 129,054,587 downwards.
CACAAGTCTCTATTGAGACCAAATACAAACAGAGGTAACACAAAAAGGATACCTTTAATTTCCACATACAATGACTTGAGTCCGAATGTTTCAAATATTATCAGAACACTGGACAATACTAGGCAAGTATTCTGAGGACATTCCTGAATTTTCTGATCCTCCTGGCTTATCCTTTAAGAACAAAACTCAACTGGGAATATGGGGTAGACACACAAGGGGAGTTTTCCGTGCTGCTCCTGTGTGAACTGCTCCCATATGACCAAGGGTGAAACTTTTGATCATAATGGCAGGACTTTCCGGATTATCATCTATGTGTTAATGCCCTTGTGGCTTTGCATATATTGGTGAGACAACACTAGACTTCGAAACCAGTAAGGAAGGGTAGACAGGATCTCCCAGTTTCAAAACATTTTTTTGACTTTGGTCATACAGAAGCGCAATTAAAATTTACATTAATTGACCTTGTACCCGCATTACGACGAGGTGGGAATAGGGAAAAGTTGCTTCGGAAAAAGAAATTACAGTGGATTTATCGCTTAAATACTCTTAAACCCAATGGCCTTAATGTAGATTATAACTTGGGAAGTATCATGTAAATTGACAAAACCAACATTTTGGTGTCCCATGACCCTCATCTGAATAACAATGAAACTGCTATTGTCTTTATTCCTTATTTGATTTTAATATATTGTTCTTATTTGTTTAGATCATTATCACATCATATGCACTGTTACTTTCACTAGAAGATTGATTCAGGAACGGACATCATTTCTAGGCTATATTATTGCTTTCTGCACAATATGTACAGGCAGTCCCTGGGTTACATACAAGATAGGTTCTGTAGGTTTGCTCTTAAAGGGGTTATGCCACAAAACAATTGACTACGAAAAGCTGTCAAAGAGGATAAAATATTTCAAAAATCTATATGTAATGGTTACCTGGAAGTAAAGATCCCTTTCTATGCGTTATTATGATGCTTGTTCAGCCTCTATTCTGCTCCACACAGAAGCAGATGTGGGAGGGGCCTAGCCAGGCACATGCACAGCACTGACAGCAGCAGTTATTGCACAACTCAGTGCTACAGAGCGCTCAGCCTTCAGAGTCTCCTTCCACCTGCTGTGCTCAAATAGTCCCTGCATTAACTGATCCAATAGAAGTCCAATATAAATGTGTCATACGCCCCATGTTAAAAGTGCAACAAAAAAAGTTGGTGCAGTCTGTCAAAGCAGTGCAGGGGGCACCAGATTCACCAGAACATGCGCCAGAAATCCTGAATCTGGCGCTCCCTGTACACTACACTGCACATAGTACACATGTGCTATGTATTCTCACAGCATGATGGTCGGTCAGGCTGACATGCATGGCGGAAGTCTAGGTGGGTGCAGGGGAGGTAAACCCCACGTGTATCGTCACTCCAGAGTGACACTTACCCCTGAGGAAGTCACTTCGAAGTGAGGATACACATGGAGTTTGCCGTCCCTGCATTTTTCTAGACCTCCGACATATTTACACTTTACTGTCCGCCTGACCTAACATGATGCTGTGAGAATACATTGTTTTGCTCTACTTGTATGCACTGATTGTACAAAATTAGGTGCAATAACATGGATCTTTTTAGTTGTTTTTATGACTTTTACTAATAAACTTTTGTATTTTTGTATGTTACTTTGGGGCCGTTAATTGCATCTCTTTCTGTGTATTTTGTAAGGAATTGCAACTAAATCACTAGATAGATAGATAGATAGATAGATAGATAGATAGATAGATATGAGATGGATGTATGGATAGATAGGAGATAGATAGATGACAGGTGATAGGTAATAGGACTTGGATAGATAAATAGGTGACAGCTTCTCACATGTTACTGATCTTTAGCTACTTCCCTGATAGTCAGGGACAGGGGCCCCTTGCAGGATGGCAGTGTAGCTTGGAGTACAGGAGGAGGACTTCATCAGGAGATGTCAGAGCTCAGCCTGTTACTTGTGTTATCTCTGCAGCCTCCTGTGTGACCTGACTAATGGTGGAGGGAGGAAGGGCTGCTACATTTCTATGATCCATGTTAGGAGAGGACTCCTCTGAGCTGCAGATAGTCATGTCTGGCTGCAGTTACCTTGTATCTGCTGCTGTAGGCTCCTGTGACGCTGGTAAGCAGTGGCCATCACAGCACAATCTCTGCCCCTCCTCCTCTCTCACTCCCTATTGGCTGCAATGTGTCAGGTGATCTCTGAGTGTGGAGAGGAGCTGTGAGCCCGTGGAGTGATCTGTAGTGCAGAGCAGCTGACAGAATCCTTGTGCGCAGACTCGGCCAGATCAGCTGTAGCTCAGGAAGGGACACAGCTACCAGCAGGGGGCGCCAGCAACCAGAACAAAAGGAGTTATCTCAGTTAGGCTGCAGATTTTGTAATAAGTGTAAATGGTGAAAATACTTGTCACAATGCATTGAGCTGAATTACAGCCATGTGCTATGGTGACACAACCCCTTTAAGTTGAGTTTGTATGTAAGTCGGAACTGTATACTTTATTATTGTAACCCCAGTCAAAGTTTTTTTGGTCTCTGTCACAATTGGATTTTAAAAATGTTGGATAGTTATAAGAACCAGGATTAACAATAACTCTTAATTACAGGCACCATTGATAACTGTTATAGCTGTTTATTGTAGCCTAGGGCTAAAGTACATTAAATTAACAAAATCCAGAGGTCCGTTTGTAACTAGGAGTCATATGTAAGTCAGGTGTTCTTAAGTAGGGGACCGCCTGTATACTTTCAATGCCTTTTGGTACTAGCAATGGGTCTGTTGTTGGTGAAGTGTTCGCTCTGTACATGGGACCATGACATGCCCCCTATATAGTGCACTACTGATGGTGATCGACTCCACATTGTGGTTATCGATATACCTCATATATAGTGCTTGCTACACTATCACATTTAAATGTCTAGAAGACGCTACATATACTTTACTTTGCACTTGACCTGACATCGCTAGTTGCAATAGCCTATATAGGCACTTTATCACAGTTGCAGTTCCCTTATCCAATATGGCCACCACTATCTTCTCTTTTGCCACTGCGCAGTCTGGAGACACGCCTGGTTATGTGCATTTGAGATACAAAGACGCGATTACTAACTATCGCCATCACGTGTGTACAGAGACACCAGGTACCGACAATCAGTATGTAATTATGCATCCGATGTTGCACAGTCTGATCATGTGCCCAGATTGTATTGTAATCATGCTCTCATATGGATTATATTATTTTTTGTTGTATATGCACTTGCACTTTAATATACCACTGTCTTTCTAATTATGATGATCGTATTTACACTTTTATGAATTGTATACACTATGTATATTATAATGTGATTCTTTAGACACTTCCACTAGTGGGTATTTAAGATTGCTCACTTGTAAGCGCACATTGCTTGAGAAAGGTGGTAACACACCGAAACGTCGTTGGTTTTGGATTAAACCCTTCCTGTCTTCACTTTTGAAACTGGAGAGCTGCCTCATTTTTTGGTAGATAGATACATAGATAGAATATACATACATAGATACATTGATCTAGCTCATATCTATCTCCTATAATATGATATATCTCATATCTGTGATGCCGAACCTTTTACAGAACGAGTGCCCAAGCTACAACTAAACCATTTATTTACCGTGAAGTGCCAACATGGCATGTTAACGAGTAACTTATTGCTACCTGTTCTTCCTCAATTTTCAATCGTATCAACCCTGAGGCCACCAATACAGTTGAAAGAAGGGCAAATGCAGACTCTCATTGTAGCTTCTCTCTGAGGTCTCTCTGTTGAATGAGAACGGTGGAAGACATTGCAGTTCTGCCAATAGCCTCTCACTTTTCCTGCAGTTACAAACAGCCAATGAAATGTATTTTTAAAACATTATCTCTTAAGTTGCCTGGGACTGCAGGATTTGGTCCTACATGGTGAACTCTGTCCTGAAGTGATGGTCTGAGTACCCACAGAAATGGCCTTTGGCACCCATACCATAGGTTCGCCACCACTGAGCTAGATAGATATTAGATAGATAGATATGGTGTAATTGGTCAACAATTGCTGATAGAAGCTTTTTTGAGAGACAGAAACCGTGGTTGTTATGGACCAAAAAAGGTACTAAATGAAGACCGAGAGACAAAATATTTTGAGGAATGATTCCCATGGACATCTGGAGCAGAATTATACTTTTTTTGCTCAGAATGATGGATACACTTTAAACAAGGCCTGCCAGTCAATACCAAAGAAATGCAAAAAAATGTTAAATTCTTTGCCTATTCACAAAACCCCAGGCCAGGATGGCCCAACATCAACTTTCTACTTCAACAGCTATCTTCCTGGTGTGCAGCACTCAGTACAGGTGAGTCTTTACCAAGTCAGGCTTTAGAAGCCACATCAGTCATGCCTAAGAAGGGAGAGATTTGGAAAATTGTGCCAATTACAGTCAAATTTCTTTAATAAATGTGGATGTAAAATTTTGGGCCAAAGTCTTACCCCAAAAATTAAGTAAATTTTGTCCGCCTCTTAAATCCTGAGCATGTGGGATTTGTCCCGGGTAAAGGGGAGAATCTGATCTCCTCTAGGGTGCTATACACTAAAGACTTGGCAAGGAGATAGGATACCCTTCTCAGCATCGTACCAAGAAGGGTTTTGACAGAATCAATTGGGAATTTATGAATGAGAAAGTTTTGGCTCCCTAAATCTTTCATATAAGCTGTTAACACACTATATAGCTGCCCATCCACTTGCTTTAAATGACATCTAACACCAAGATCAAGCATTGTAAACCAAACACACTGACATTTTAGTGTGTGCCCCCTCTGGCAGGATCTGCTCTTTTTTAACCCCTTAACGACATGTGAGGTGATTGTATGTCACGCGTCGGCCGGGGGTGAATAGAGAGGGCTCATGGGTTTAACACTTATCAGTAACACCTGCGATTGGCGATAGCACAGTCCTAAAAATGGAAGCATTGAAAACGTCATCAAAAATCCACCCAGATCCAGTAATCCAGTAAATTGCATGGAATATTAAATACTGTCACAATGAAGTGCAATTTGTTATGCAGAAAAGGAGCCCTCATAAAGTCATCGATTTTTGAAGGTGGAAAGTGAAAAATATAAACGCAAAAACTAAAAAGGGCCGTGATGGGAAGGGATTAAGCGTCTTACGACCTTGTGTTTAAGAAAAAAAAAAAATATTAAGAATTATGCAAACGAGTCTGAGGGGCTACAGGCTCCATTAACACCAATGGAGCTCTTAAACCTTTAAAAAAAAATAAATAATTAAAAAAACCATTAAAGAAAGATCATATCCTGCTGAAGGGGGCACACAACCAGTATGTCAGTGTGCTTGGTTTACAATCCTTGATCCTGCTGGTATATGTCCTTTAATGGGAACCTGTCACCATAAAAAATTAGCCAAGGACAGTTTCCAATAGAGCCCTTATGTTCCTCACTCAACCCTATTTCATCTAGCAAGCTCGATCCTCACAAAAGCAGAAAACCACTTTTTATCATGGTAACTATGGATGGAGTCCATGTCCCTCCTCCCTGTACCTCCGTCTGCACACGCCTCTCTCACTATGCAACGTCACTCAGCCGCGTTCTCGTGCCTGCACACTTCCCCTCCATAGCCGTCAAGCGCAGTGAGCATCGCAGGGCCCGCCAAAGCCGCCGGTCTACTGCGCACGTGCAGTGATGCGCCCTACGTTTCTAGGAACTGAAGTATACACATCTCCCTATGGAGTTTGCATATCTCTCAATCGGCACCTCTCTGTCTAGACACTAATGCAATGAATGTAAAACTTAGTTTGACACTCATTGCGGACTTGTCTTGCAGAGATGTAACAGGTCTCATAAATGGGCAGTGTATTATGTATTTTCTGAAGCCTCTGTTGAGTTTACTTTCCTTTCGGGGGAGGGCGAAGAATAGCATAGTGGGTGGCATTACACAGTGGGGGGGGGGGGGGGGTGTTGGAGGGGCTAATTGGCCTGAATAATAATGTAGGGTTATGTTTTGTGTTCATATTAGCTGCCATTATATGGTGGGTTGACTTTGGGGGGGCATATTGGCTGGCATCAGAATGAGGGTGGTTGTTGGGGGGCATAGGGCTGGCATTACAATATGTAGGGATGTTTGGGGGGCTTATTGGCTGGCATAAAAAATGAGGGGGTTGTTTGGGGGCATAGTGGCTGCCATAACAATATGTAGGGCTGTTTGGTGGGCTTATTGGCTGCCATAACAATATGTAGGGCTGTTTGGTGGGCTTATTGGCTGGCATCACAATATGTAGGGCTGTTTGGTGGGCTTGTTGGCTGGCATCACAATATGTAGGGCTGTTTGGTGGGCTTGTTGGCTGGCATCACAATATGTAGGGCTGTTTGGTGGGCTTGTTGGCTGGCATCACAATATGTAGGGCTGTTTGGTGGGCTTGTTGGCTGGCATCACAATATGTAGGGCTGTTTGGTGGGCTTGTTGGCTGGCATCACAATATGTAGGGCTGTTTGGTGGGCTTGTTGGCTGGCATCACAATATGTAGGGCTGTTTGGTGGGCTTGTTGGCTGGCATCACAATATGTAGGGCTGTTTGGTGGGCTTGTTGGCTGGCATCACAATATGTAGGGCTGTTTGGTGGGCTTGTTGGCTGGCATCACAATATGTAGGGCTGTTTGGTGGGCTTGTTGGCTGGCATCACAATATGTAGGGCTGTTTGGTGGGCTTGTTGGCTGGCATCACAATATGTAGGGCTGTTTGGTGGGCTTGTTGGCTGGCATCACAATATGTAGGGCTGTTTGGTGGGCTTATTGGCTGGCATCACAATATGTAGGGCTGTTTGGTGGGCTTATTGGCTGGCATCACAATATGTAGGGCTGTTTGGTGGGCTTATTGGCTGGCATCACAATATGTAGGGCTGTTTGGTGGGCTTATTGGCTGGCATCACAATATGTAGGGCTGTTTGGTGGGCTTATTGGCTGGCATCACAATATGTAGGGCTGTTTGGTGGGCTTATTGGCTGGCATCACAATATGTAGGGCTGTTTGGTGGGCTTATTGGCTGGCATCACAATATGTAGGGCTGTTTGGTGGGCTTATTGGCTGGCATCACAATATGTAGGGCTGTTTGGTGGGCTTATTGGCTGGCATCACAATATGTAGGGCTGTTTGGTGGGCTTATTGGCTGGCATCACAATATGTAGGGCTGTTTGGTGGGCTTATTGGCTGGCATCACAATATGTAGGGCTGTTTGGTGGGCTTATTGGCTGGCATCACAATATGTAGGGCTGTTTGGTGGGCTTATTGGCTGGCATCACAATATGTAGGGCTGTTTGGTGGGCTTATTGGCTGGCATCACAATATGTAGGGCTGTTTGGTGGGCTTATTGGCTGGCATCACAATATGTAGGGCTGTTTGGTGGGCTTATTGGCTGGCATCACAATATGTAGGGCTGTTTGGTGGGCTTATTGGCTGGCATCACAATATGTAGGGCTGTTTGGTGGGCTTATTGGCTGGCATCACAATATGTAGGGCTGTTTGGTGGGCTTATTGGCTGGCATCACAATATGTAGGGCTGTTTGGTGGGCTTATTGGCTGGCATCACAATATGTAGGGCTGTTTGGTGGGCTTATTGGCTGGCATCACAATATGTAGGGCTGTTTGGTGGGCTTATTGGCTGGCATCACAATATGTAGGGCTGTTTGGTGGGCTTATTGGCTGGCATAACAATATGTAGGGCTGTTTGGTGGGCTTATTGGCTGGCATCACAATATGTAGGGCTGTTTGGTGGGCTTATTGGCTGGCATCACAATATGTAGGGCTGTTTGGTGGGCTTATTGGCTGGCATCACAATATGTAGGGCTGTTTGGTGGGCTTATTGGCTGGCATCACAATATGTAGGGCTGTTTGGTGGGCTTATTGGCTGCCATAACAATATGTAGGGCTGTTTGGTGGGCTTATTGGCTGCCATAACAATATGTAGGGCTGTTTGGTGGGCTTATTGGCTGCCATAACAATATGTAGGGCTGTTTGGTGGGCTTATTGGCTGCCATAACAATATGTAGGGCTGTTTGGTGGGCTTATTGGCTGGCATCACAATATGTAGGGCTGTTTGGTGGGCTTATTGGCTGGCATCACAATATGTAGGGCTGTTTGGTGGGCTTATTGGCTGGCATCACAATATGTAGGGCTGTTTGGTGGGCTTATTGGCTGGCATCACAATATGTAGGGCTGTTTGGTGGGCTTATTGGCTGGCATCACAATATGTAGGGCTGTTTGGTGGGCTTATTGGCCGGCATCACAATATGTAGGGCTGTTTGGTGGGCTTATTGGCTGGCATCACAATGTGGGAGGTTCTTGGGGGGCATAGTGGCTGAAATCGCAATGTGTGGTGTGGGAGAATTATTTTTAATTACATTGTTTGTGTGGTAGTGTTACATGTTGCTAGTATATAATGGGCAAAGTGTCTCTCATATGTAGTTTGAAATTTTGTGCAAAGTATGAACCTTTTAAATGGCTAATGTTTCCGCAAAATCAGTTCAAAAATTGTGATTGACAGTACATATGACTTAAATATTACATTTTTTTTTCAATTAAAAAATTTATAAAGAATCATAAACAAATATTTATATAAATAAAATGGAGAATGAACAAGACAACAACAATCTTGAAGATCAAGAAAATTTAAGTCTCAATTATTAAATGGATTCTGTTTACTTAATTGTAATTTTTTTAAATTAGTTTACCGTATATACTCGAGTATAAGCCGACCCGAGTATAAGCCGAGACCCCTAATTTTACCACCAAAAACTGGGAAAACTTATTGACTCGAGTATAAGCCGAGGGTGGGAAATTCATTGGTCACAGACCCCCCCCCCCCAGTAGTATACAGCCTGGCCCCAGTAGTATACGGCCTGGCCCCCAGTAGTATACAGCACTGCCCAGCCTGCCCCCAGTAGTGTACAGCACTGCCCAGCCTGCCCCCAGTAGTGTACAGCACTGCCCAGCCTGCCCCCAGTAGTGTACAGCACTGCCCAGCCTGCCCCCAGTAGTATACAGCACAGCCCAGCCAGCCCACAGTAGTATACAGCACAGCCCAGCCAGCCCACAGTAGTATACAGCACAGCCCAGCCAGCCCACAGTAGTATACAGCACAGCCCAGCCAGCCCACAGTAGTATACAGCACAGCCAGCCCACAGTAGTATACAGCACAGCCCAGCCAGCTCACAGTAGTATACAGCCCAGCCTGCCCCCAGTAGTGTACAGCACTGCCCAGCCTGCCCCTAGTAGTGTACAGCCCAGCCCAGCCTTCCCACAGTAGTATACAGCACAGCCCAGCCAGCCCACAGTAGTATACAGCACAGCCCAGCCAGCCCACAGTAGTATACAGCACAGCCCAGCCAGCCCACAGTAGTATACAGCACAGCCCAGCCAGCCCACAGTAGTATACAGCACAGCCCACAGTAGTATACAGCACAGCCAGCCCACAGTAGTATACAGCACAGCCCAGCCCAGCCAGCCCACAGTAGTATACAGCACCGCCCAGCATTAAAAAAAAAATAACAAACTTATATACCCTTCGGTGGCCCCTATGTGCAGGGCTGCTCCCCCGATGTCTGCGCGGCTCGTCTTCTGGCTTCCATGCCCGTCCTCTGTACATCGCGCTGGGCACCGCCATTGCTCTCTCCCAGGCGGCGTTGCTGACGCCATACTAGGCGCTACCTGTGGGTGAAAAAACATGGCGGCGCCCAGCACGATGGTAGAGAAGACAGAAGAGGAGCCAGGAAGCCAGAAGACGAGCCGCGCGGACATCGGGGGAGCAGCGCTGCACATCAGGGCCACCGGAGGGTGAGTATATAAGTTTATTATTTTTTAAGTATTTTTTGTGGGGCGTATTGACTCGTGTATAAGCCGACGGGACGTTTTTCAGCACATTTTTTGTGCTGAAAAACTCGGCATATACATGAGTATATACGGTAATTTTCTACATTTCTAAATCCCATATAGATACCAATGGTAGTAGATAATCTTGCTGAAGAATCCTTAGTTATAAATCTTAGGGCACATTCACATGGCCGTCTGCAGGGACGTACATGCGGCCGCAAATTTGCGGCCGCATGTACGTCCCCATATACGGCAATAGCGGCGAGGCGCAGATGCGGTGCCACACATGTGTGGCACCGATCCGGCCCGCACACCGCAAAAAGATAGAGCATGCTCTATCTTTTGGCGTGTGTGCGGCCGTGCGCCGCTATTCTCTATGGAGGGAGGAGGGGCTGCCTCCTCCTCCTCTCCAGCACACGGCGGTATGCTCGCACGGCGGGCATACCGCTGTGAGAATGTACCCTTACCTGTATGCCCGATTCTAGTATTATGGTAGAATCCAATTACAACATTCTGTCTTGTATTGTTGAATCGGATGATGGAGAACCTTACAACATTCAAGTAAGTAATTTTTTACATTACAAAAATTCGGTTACTACATGTCTTCTGAAATTGTTGTAGATGGATACCAACAGCATAAATATATGTATTCCCCCAGGGGACACTAATGTAACATGACAACCCCATAGCGAATACCCTGCCAAATTTGAGTCAAATAAAGCTAAACAACTTTCAGCTTTTAGATTTCGATTATCAAAACTTCCTTTTGTTAAAAATAATCAAAAAACTTTAATCGACTGTTATAAACAAATTTTAATTCATTCTATTTATTTACTAAAGGCCCTATTTGAAAATGAGGACAATGCCATCTCTTCTGCTGCTACTAGCAACATTGACAAAAGTGTCTGTTAGACTAAAGTAAGGCATTGTGTCTCTCTCCCATTGCTGACATGCACTACACATCAGTGCATGACTAAACCGCCATAGGGACTCATATGACGGATAACATGTTAAACACCATATAAATAATACAGTCTCCTTATAGAAAAAGTAATTTCCTTTTGACATCCAGCTTCTTGAAGTAAAGTTTGCATGTCAGTTAACAATTTTCAATTTTTAATACATTATTAATAAAAAATGACATTGTGTTAAACTATTTAAAAATGTCAGTGGAAAACGTGATGTTTGGTATTGTGGTTTAACAGTAACACCATTTATTAAAAATTTCCTTTTTTAAAGATTTCAGATTTGCTGTTCGAATTAAGTTTGGAGGGAACCAAAGAAATGAGCCATGCTTTCCTTCAAATCCTTTGCGAGTTGATTATTCGCAATATATTGATTTTGAAATAGAAGAAACCAATGAGAGAATCGGAAACGTTAATTGGTGTAATTGCAATAATTGTATTCTCATGAGAATGCAATCCCTTCCGTCACTAATCATACATGTATAATAGATCACGAATACTTTAGAATATTTTGTCAGAGAACTGACACAGTGAATATTATATTAAGAGTTATCGGTCAAATAATGTATCCCCCACTGGAGAAAGAAAAATCTTATAACTTTTAGTATATACCGTGAAACATATATAAAAGAGCTGCTAATTACTATTTTATAACAGTAAGTTTGCCCACAAAGAGATTCATTTAAATATTTAACTAAAGTTGAGTTAATATTATAAATATCACTTTAGACAAGCTTATCTGAAAGTTAATCTGCCTAGCTTTGGCTCTTCTCAGTGTGCTGGTTTTAATCATATGTGAACCTGTAATGTACAGATTAAAGGGGGAATGATTGAGATGCCTTTAGACATATGCATAGTTACACCATTTCTACATCACTAGTTTATGAAACCTGTCAATGTGAGCCAGCCATCAAGATAAGGTTTTTTAATTATTCAAAATTTTTCAGTATAGTGTAATCTTTGTAAGTTTTTCACAATCAATATGGACAGCAAGGATAATTATTATTATTTGGATTTTAGTAATAAAAGAATATAATATATAAAAACCTGTTGTTTAGTAAACTAAAATGTATTTAAAAATTAAGTAAACATTGTGAATATAATTATTTTTTTTTTTGTTCACATCGCATTTACTGCATGGGTACACGGGTACCTAGGAATGGGAAACCGACAACCCATTCCTTTATGTGTTAAACATTTAGTACGTTTAGCGTTTCCAGACCCGGCCAATGAATTACATGGGTTACAGAGCAAGCAACGACGGGGCCGAGTTCATGGCTTTTGAGTAAAGCACTGTTAATGACCATCAACCAACAGAATCAGTGTGTAAAGTATTGACATGTTTGTCTCAGCCAGTGGTGTGCTCTTTTGTATTATAGTTTATCCCTAAAAATATCATTTATAGCTTACATCAACCGACTATTTTCAAAGAACACTCATGAATACGAGTAATGATAATGTGGAAATTGAGCGTTCCTCACCAAAAAGCTGATCAATAACCAAATTAGTGACTTTACTGGCTGAAACAAACATGTTAGTAATATACATTCATTGATTATAATTCATTGTTTACTTGAAGAAATTCACCATCACTAATATTTAATAATTTATATACATTTATATTATATACATTGTTTTTTCATGTTGCAATTATTTAAAAAGTTCATATTAAAAAAATTTATGGAAAATTAAAATTTGCTTTGCTATGAATAAAACACAAATACCACTGGATGAAACATTGATTTTAATAAGATAAATTAAGAAAAATGCAACAAAGCTTGCAACCATAATTAAAAATCAAATGAACCATTTGGGCTTTACTTAACTAGTTCACATAATTTTTATTACAAATAAAAGGTTTTATAGAACTTTGATAGCACTGACTATAACACAACAGTTATATAAATTATATAAGAATATTTAGTAGAATAAGATACCACTCATAATTTACTCTAAGGTACAGTTGTGAATACAACAGTTTCTACTCAAAAAGTTTAGTGTCTGTCAAATCTACCTCTAAATCCAAAATATTGACAAGTTTGTTTTTGCGGAAACGGGCTATTCGCATAAGCTCCTTATTTGGTCTCTCCAAATTTGATGGAAGTAAAGGAGCCAGTTGTGTGAAATTTCCCCCTTGCACAACCTTAGAACATCGGTCATAATTGCTTCTAGCTAGTTTATGGACAATTTTTCATAGACAGACATTCTGAACTGTCCATTTTTTCCCCCCTTTGGGATAATTAACTTTGTTTTTTCGGTGCCAACAAGTTCAGTGTTTTTTCCGCTGGACTTTGACTGTTGCTAGCTTTTGTCCAGTATTAAAATTGTGGGTAAGTACCGCCAGCTTTGTTCTTGCTTCCATGGCGTTGACTCCAAAGTGTATTCTTTTAGTACGGTACTTCAATGCCATACTATGAAAAAATTCAAGGGCACCAGTATGGCAATTGTGTACCAAGTTGGCCAAATCATCTAGAAGTTCTTGATTTGTCACAACTTTGTCAATATTTTTGTATGGCCGGGTATCAGGATTTAACCACAACACCTTTTTATCATCTGCATCAGGAGTTTCCAAGGGACCATGCACACATGCAGTGTAGAAATTTCCTTCCCAAGAATGGATATGGTATAAAAAAGACAGCCATTTTTCTCTGAGAAGCTCAACATTGTCGTCACATGTTTGTAGGCACCACCAAAAATGCAAGTTAATTTTTTCAATCCAAGGGACAATTTGCTTGTTAAATTTTTCTTTACTGCCCTGGGTCAGCTTTTTTCGAATAGACTTCGCATAGTGCCAGACATCAAACAGATGTATAATTTTGGGGTAGTTTAGCTTCATTACTTTTCCGAATGCTTACATGACGGTCAGACGCAAAAAGTTTTATCCTATAGCCCTGAGCAATAATCCGTTCCATGCAAACACCAAATCCATACATCTCCATAGCTACTGATGATGAACACTGGGGGCGTTGAACCACTTCAAAGTCAACTATTTTTTCTGTAACAGTCCATCAATGTATAAATGCAGTATTTTGCGCTGTGACATTGGCCTTCTCCTGAAATACATAACTTTTTTCCTTGAAGGTTGTTGAATAAATGACTTTGCTCCTGTTTCCATGAAATATGGGAACATGGAAAAGTGACTGGTATCTGTAATAGCTACACTCTGATATGTTGACCAAACCAAGTAAACTCAGAAAGTCAGAAACTCTTATTTTCTGAAAATTCAATACGCTGAACAGAATGGCTGAGACTAATAACAGATTACCTGAAGCATATTGTCCAATTTTTGGTTGTGTTTCCATAATGTTCAAAGTAAGTCCCTTGGAACACTTCGCCCTAATTAAACAGTAGCTCCCATCAAATTTTTTCGTTACATGTTCAACAAGGCTTGCACAATTGATATATTTTTGACATTTAACTTTATATAACAGTTCGTCCAGACATGATTCAAAAAGTATAAGTTGCCGGTCTATAACTTGTTCAGCTTCACTCAGATAAGATCCAAATTGTGTTTCTATCAAAACCACCTCTTTTAGAATAATGGATATGAGGAGCAAAGGCGGCCGTGTCTTCTGATAATGTCAGTGGCTCTGTATAATACATTATTGTTGAATTCAATAAATCGAAATCATTTTGGGTAGATATTTCTCAGAATTTCACAAAAACTGTACTCTCCAAATTTGGTTAAGGTGTAGGTACCGGGACAAGAAAAGGAGAATTATTCTCACCGTTAATTCGGTTTCCATTAGTCCCCCATGACGGCCCCAACTGGAGGATGACCCTTGACCTCTGTAGGGACAGGAAGCAGAGAGGTTAAATACCCCACCCCGGCATCCGTACTCCAGTGGCTACCAAATAACTACACAGGCCTTGGATGCAACCCATTTATTTTATGTTATTATTGCACACAGAACAACAGGTAACTTAAATTTTTGAAAATTCAGGGTGGGAATATATATGGGCCGTCATGGTGGACTAATGGAAACCGAATTAAAGGTGAGAATAATTCTCCTTTTCCATAGCGTCCCCCATGACGGTCCCAACTGGAGATGTACCAGATAAGTAATTTTTTTAGGGGGGGACAACAGCTTGTAAGACCTTCCTTCCGAAGGACTGGTCTCTAGCACTCTGAATATCTAGCCTATAATGTTTGGCAAAGGTTAGATGAGTTGCCCAGGTAGCTGCTTTACATATGTCCTCTAGTGAGGCCCCCCGTTTCTCAGCCCAAGAGGCTGCCACTCCTCTGGTTGAATGGGCTCTAATAGTCCCTGGAATGTCCAAGTTATTGGCATTGTAAGCTTCCTTGATGACAGTCCGGATCCATCTAGCAATGGATGCTTTTGAAGCTTTTTTGCCTTTGTTTCTTCCTTTGAACTGTAGTAAAATGTTGTCATGCTTTCTCCAGGACTTGGTAACTTCAAGATAATGCAGGAGACATCTTCTGGCATCCAATGTATGCCATTCCCATTCTTTAGCCTGTTTTGGGTTCTGACAAAAGGAAGGTAGAATAATCTCTTGATTACGGTGAAAAGATGAGGCTACCTTGGGTGTGAAGGTTTTATCTAACATTAGTACGACCTTGTCCTCATACATTTTGAGATAGGGCTCTTTAATCGACAGGGTTTGAATTTCTCCCAAACGCCTAGCGGTTGTTATAGCTATAAGGAAGGTGAGCTTTAACGTCAGTTCTCTAAGATTAACCGTTTCTAGGGGTTCGAATGGTATTTTCATGAGGTAATCTAGTACTAATGAGAGATCCCAATTGGGGATATTCTGTTTTATATGTGGTCTTAGTCTACTGGTAGCTTTGAAAAACCTTTGGATCCATCTGTTTTCTGCTAGTGGGGCATCGAAGAATGCGCTGAGGGCGAAAATCTGGACTTTTAAAGAGCTTGTTTTAAGGCCCTTGTCAAATCCCGCTTGCAGGAAGTCTAGCACCTGTGACATATTTGGGGATAGTTGGTTAGGAGGAGTCCTGTCACAAAAGGATACGAATCTTCCCCATATACTGGAGTAGATTTTGTGAGTAACCGGCTTGCGGCTTGCCTTGAGCGTGGAAATTACCTTATTTGATAACCCCTTGGATATCAACAACATCCTTTCAGGATCCATGCCGAGAGCTGGAGAGCCTGTGGGTCTGGATGGTATACTGGACCCTGGAACAGAAGGTCGTTTAGAGGTTCCAGCCTGATAGGTTCTTCCAACGCCATCTTCCCTAACCACGGAAACCAGTTCCTTTTGGGCCACCAGGGAACAATGAGAATAACTCTGGCTTGATCCATTCTGATTTTCTGAACCACTCTTGATATAAGAGGTATGGGGGGAAATGCGTACATCAGAGGCCCGTTCCAGGACTGACTGAAGGCGTCCCTTTGACCAAATGGAGTCTTTGGTTCCAGAGAGAAGAAATATGGAACCTTCGCATTTTTGCTGGAGGCAAAGAGATCTATTGCTGGTTGACCCCATCTTTGTGTGAGACGTGCAAAGATGTTCTCGTTCAAACACCACTCGTTTTGGTCTATGACTTGACGACTGAGATAGTCCGCTATCAAGTTCTCTTCCCCCTTTAGATGGGTGGTTGAGAGAGAGCAGACGTTGGTTTCTGCCCATGCAAAGATCTTCTCTGAGAGACTGAGGAGATCGGGGTTCCTGGTGCACCCCTGATGTCGAAGGTAAGCCACAGTTGTGATGTTGTCCGAGTATATCCTTATGTGTTTCCCCTTCAAAATTAGAGTGCTGGCTCTCAAGGTCTCTAGGACGGCTCTCAATTCTCTGTAATTTGATAAGCGGGATCTGACCGATTGTGGCCATAGGCCCTGAGTGGGACGACCTGCCACGTCTGCTCCCCAGCCTGACTGACTTGCATCTGTCCGGATATTTATTACTGGCCAGGGATGCCATGATATTCCTTTTGTTAGGTTTGAAGTGTTTTTCCACCAATCCAAGGATCGCTTGACCACTTCTGATATCCGTATTTTTTGATTCAGGTGCTGAGGATTTCTGTTCCAAGAAGCCAATATCCAGCTCTGAAGGGATCTTGTGTGGCTCTGGCTCCACTGTACACACTGAATGGCTGACGTCATAATTCCTAGGATCCTCATGGCTTCCCGTACTGTGCATTGATCTTTCCCCTGAAATATTGTAGTCTGTTGTATCAGCTTCATTATCTTCTCTGGTGGTAAGAAGGACATTTGCTGAACGGAGTCCAATAATGTTCCCAAAAAGACTACTTTTGTGCTTGGGGTTAGATTTCTCCAAATTTATCATCCAGCCTAACTGTTGCAGGATTAACATTGTGGCATTTCGGTGATGTATTAGTTCTTGTTTTGAACTGGCCACCACTAATAAATCGTCCAAGTAGGGTATGACTAATATCCCTTTTTTTCTCAGGAATGCTTGGTCCTTGGGGCCGAAGAAATCCCAAAGGGCAGCGCCATGTACTGATAATGTACGTCTTCTCCCCTGGGTGATCGTACGGCGAATCTGAGAAATTTTTGTGAGTTCAAATGGATTGGCACGTGGTAATATGCGTCTCTCAGATCTATGGTACACAAAGGCTCCCCGTTGGATCAGGACGGCTGCTGAGCTTACCGTTTCCATCTTGAACCTCCGGTAACGTATGTATCTGTTCAGGTTCTTCAGGTTGCAAATCATCCTGAATGTGCCGTTCGTTTTTTTATCAGGAAGAGGGGAGAGTAGTACCCTTCTGTTAGATTTTCCTGAGTCACAGGGATGATGACGTCCAGCTGTACCAGCTTTTGTATTTCTGACCAGAGTAAGGCTGAGAGATTTTCTGAGGGTTGTTCTGTCAGGACAAATTTTTTGGGGGGGGAAGAGAGGTTAGTTCTATATGGTAACCTTCTTGAAGAATACTTAGTATCCAGGGATTTGATGTTATCTGATCCCATTGCGAATGGAATCTCAATCTTCCCCCCACTCTGGCGTCATTGTTTCCTGTACGCTGGAGCGGAGTTACTGGCACTAAGTAGGAAGCCCCTTCCTCTTCCTCCTTTAGGGTAACTCCACTTACCCTGTTTACCTTTCCCTCTGTAAGACTGTTTTCTATCTTTGGAGTCCCGAAAGGGCTGCTTCCTTGGATTAGTTCTTGATTCAGGAAAGCCTTTCTTCCTATCCGCTGCGCTTTCCAGAAGCGTGTCTAGTTCGGCACCAAATAGATATTCCCCTTCAAATGGAATACCGCAAAGTTTTGACTTTGACCTAAAATCTCCCGTCCATTGGCGAAGCCAGAGTGATCTCCTGAAGGAATTAGATAGTGCTCCCTCTTTGGCGCTTATTCTTACTCCTTCTGCAGAAGCATCTGCGATGAAGGCTGTAGCCGCTCTTAATGTGGGGAAGGTACTTAATAGCATCTCTCTAGGGGTGCCATCTCTAATATGACTCTCCAACTCTGTCACCCAGTGAAAGAGTGTGCGTGCCATGGATGTTGTGGCAATATTAGATTTTAAATTTAACATAGCACACTCCCATGTCTTCTTCAGAAGACTGTCTGCCTTCCGATCCAAGGGATCTTTAAGCTGGATCGCGTCTTCAAATGGTAGGTCCGTTTTTTTGGTCATTTTTGTGACCTGGATATCTACTTTAGGCGTAGAATTCCAAACTTTGGTTTCAGCTTCACAAAGGAAAGACGGTTTTTAAACTCCTTAGATATGGAAATCCTGTTTTCAGGCTCCCTCCATTCTTCCAGTATCAATTCTTTGAGAGTGTTGTTAATTGGAAACACACGTCTCTTTTTTACCTTAAGAAGACCAAATAGCTCATCCTGGATAGTCTTGGTCTCCTCCACTTCTTCTGTTTTGAGTGTATCTCTCATAGCTCTCAAAAGTGGCTCTAGATCTTCAGTTGCTAGCAGATATCTGGATTCCATTTTACTAGCTGAATTGGAGGGCCCAGGATCCATATCAACAGATTCTTTGGTTCCTTCAGAGTCCGATGCTGAATCCGACATGGATTCTATAATCCTTTGCCTTTTATGTGGAGGTTCTTGAGGTATAAATGCCGCCATGGATGTTGTAACTGATGTTCTAACTTCGTCTCTGATAAAGTTACGCATCTCATCCACGAATGAGACTCTCTCTTCTCTGAGCAAATTATCCACACAAGTTTTGCAGACTGGTTTTTTGTAGTCTGTGGGGAGCTTTTCTGAGCACATACTGCACTTTTTTGAAGTAGCCTTCTTAGTGC
This sequence comes from Engystomops pustulosus, assembly GCF_040894005.1. Taxonomy (NCBI): domain Eukaryota; kingdom Metazoa; phylum Chordata; class Amphibia; order Anura; family Leptodactylidae; genus Engystomops; species Engystomops pustulosus. The sequence goes on along the minus strand of NC_092415.1, from coordinate 129,035,527 downwards.
CCGACTCCTTAGCTCTCCCTTTATCCTTCTCCTTTTCCCTGGGATCCTACCAAGGAGAAGGAGGAGTAATTAGTCCTTAACCGGACACCTATGTGATAATATGGGGATATGTGGGTGACCCACCACCCTATCCCTAAATAACCATACTTACAGGGTTCAAGGATATGAGGTCCATGTTTGAAGCCTCCACGCCATGCGCCTCCATATTCCCAATGGTGGAATCACTAATATCAGCAAGCCTAAACATTTAATAAAAATTACATGATAGCTTCTGACAGATTAAACAGCGATGTATAAGTGAAAGGGTACCTTAAGAAGCTTGAACAAAGGATATACCGCACCAGTTCCTAAGAAAAACATACATTGGGATATAGACCTATATCATATATGGCATAATTGAGGCAAAATTCAGCATATAACCGACCTTGACGGCTGGGGAAATGCTTAGAATGGCGTCTGATCTTGAAAGTACCTGAGTCAGGACTGACATGCGATCATTAGACCTCAGATCAACGTGCATATCCCGCTTTTTGAATCGTACCGCTCCACGCTCCTGTTTCCGGGTCGCGTCATCATGACGTCACATCCGGTTTCTTCATTTCCGGTGGACGTCATCACCAGAGTCGGATGGAGCCGGCACACGTGACCTTCGTGACGGACGCGCTCCGGGTGTCCTTAGCTTCACGGAGCTGCGGGCAGAGGCGGAGAGATGTAGTCTCTTCTTGTGGCAGAGGAAAGGACCGGGGTCCGATCGAGGCCGAGACTACCTGGGGTAAGGGGAAAATCCCAGCGCCTATCATGATCCCCCCTCACCGTCCCAACTACTGGGGATGAGGAGAGACTTCTCTCTACTCCCTGCCCTGTGTAGGGACAGGAAGCCACTGGAGTACGGATGCCGGGGTGGGGTATTTAACCTCTCTGCTTCCTGTCCCTACAGAGGTCAAGGGTCATCCTCCAGTTGGGGCCGTCATGGGGGACGCTATGGAAATCTCCACAATCCTCTTTCTCTTGACAGCTTTTTTCAATGACTCCTCAATAAGACATTCCCCCTCTTCCACAGTTAGAAAAATTGTTGGTACAGCTTCCGGGCGGAGGGTTCTTTAAATATATATGCATCAAGAGCAAAGTGTTTAGAGCACAAACGAAATTTACTGGTCTTGTTTTCATCTTTTATCCGTTGGGCTAGCTTATCAACATCAGAAAACTGTTGTCCAGTGCTGACAAGCCATCGTCTGATTCATGATACATCAGATGGAAAAGTATGTAAAATTACATCTGGTTGCTGTCCCTTTTAACCATTTTTTTACAGTCTTACTATCGCATTGGTTTATAAGACATGTAGTCATGTTGAATAGTCTAATTAAACAAAAAAATATATATATTGCTGTTACTTTAAAATATAAATATTTGAATTATTCTAATTTGTAAATTAATTTGAAAGCTACTTGTCCCACCCCACCAAAGAGCGCCTTTTTCAAGCAAATTTTCAATCAGCCACACGCATTCAATGAACTTAGATGGACTTATCAGCCTGCCCCACCAGGATAATGTACTTGTCAACATCCCCCTACACAAATAGCCAGCCAGCTCCACAAACTTCCACCCAATGTGTAATGACAGCCAACATGCTGCAAAACAATTATACACATTGTTATGCCAGCCACTATGCCCCCCAACAACCCCCTGCATTCTGATGCCAGCCAAAAAGCCGACCAAACATCCCTACATATTGTAATGCCAGCCACTATGTCCCCCAACAACCCCCCACACTCTGATGACAGCCAATAAGCCCCCCAAAACCCCCCCACATTGTGATGCCAGCCAGTAAGCCCAAACATCCTTACATATTGTAATGCCAGCCAATAAGCCCTCCAAACATCTCTACATATTGTGATGCCAGCGAATATGCCCTCCAAACATCTCTACATATTGTAATGCCATCCACTATGCCCCCCAACAACCCCCCCACATTCTGATGCCAGCCAATAAGCCCACCAAACATCCCTACATATTGTGATGGAGGACCTGGAACTCTTGATGTTGGAGCGGAAATATGATATAGTGGGTATCAGCGAGACATGGCTGGACAGTAGCTATGACTGCAATAGATTTGTTAAAGATGAGGATCGCACTCTTGCTTGCTTGCATAAAAAAAACTTGAGCTTTATTCATACATGGATACAGCGATTACAAAGTAAAATGAGATCTGACACGTTTCTGACCTCGGTCCTTAGTCTTAGATAAAAGTGAGTGTGGTGCGAGAGACACTTGTACTCTAGGTATCGGAAATGGTAAGGTAATTAACAGGTGTGTGTGTCTCTATCGCACCTCAGACACTATGTGCTTGTACAATAAAAACATTGTAATGTAAGACAAAACATCATAATGTATAAAATAACACAACCAAAGGTATGGGATTTAATAATTGACCAGTAGGTCATTTCTCCCATTGAATTCTCTAGGGCAGGGGTCAGGAACCTTTTTGGCTGAGAGAGCCATGTACACGTCATATTTTAAAATGTAATTCTGTGAGAGCCATACAGTATGCACATTCCTACCAGTAGATAGGTAGCCATGGCACATGTCCCCCAGTAGATAGGTAGCCCCAGTACATGTCCCCCAGTAGATAAGTAGCCATGGCACATGTCCCCCAGTAGATAGGTAGCCCTAATACATGTCCCCCAATAAATAGGTAGCCACCGCACATGCCCCCCAATAGATAGGTAGCCACAACACATGCCCCCCTGTAGATAGTTAGCCCCAGTACATATCCCCCAGTAAATGGGTAGCCACAGCACATGCCGCCAGTAGATAGGTACCCCCAGTAGATAGATAGCCCCAGTAAATGCCCCCCCCAGTAGATAGGTAGCCCCAGTACATGCCCACCAGTACATATGTAGCCACAGCACATGCACCCAAATAGACATCTAGCCCCAGCACATGCCCCCAAGTAGATAGATACCCACAGAACATGTCCCCTAGTATGCTGGTAATCACGGCACATGCCCCCCTAGTAGATAGGTAGCACCATCACATGCCTGCTAGTAAATAGGTAGCCACAGCACATGCCCCCCAGTAGATAGGTAGCCCCAGTGCATGCCCCCAGTAAATAGGTAGCCACAGAACATGCCACCAGTAGATAGGTAGCCCCAGTAGGTACCCCCAGTAAATAGGTAGGCACATCACATGGCCCCCAGTAACTAGGTAGCCACTGCACATACCGCCCCAATAGATAGTTAGCCCCAGCACATGCCCCCAGTAGATAGCTAGCCCCAACACATGCCCCCAGTAGATAGCTAGCCGCAGCACATGCCCCCCTGTAGATAGTTAGCCCCAGTACATATCCCCCAGTAAATGGGTAGCCACAGCACATGCCGCCAGTAGATAGGTACCCCCAGTAGATAGATAGCCCCAGTACATGCCCCCCCCAGTAGATAGGTAGCCCCAGTACATGCCCACCAGTACATATGTAGCCACAGCACATGCACCCAAATAGACATCTAGCCCCAGCACATGCCCCCAAGTAGATAGATACCCACAGAACATGTCCCCTAGTATGCTGGTAATCACGGCACATGCCCCCCTAGTAGATAGGTAGCACCATCACATGCCTGCTAGTAAATAGGTAGCCACAGCACATGCCCCCCAGTAGATAGGTAGCCCCAGTGCATGCCCCCAGTAAATAGGTAGCCACAGAACATGCCACCAGTAGATAGGTAGCCCCAGTAGGTACCCCCAGTAAATAGGTAGGCACATCACATGGCCCCCAGTAACTAGGTAGCCACTGCACATACCGCCCCAATAGATAGTTAGCCCCAGCACATGCCCCCAGTAGATAGCTAGCCGCAGCACATGCACCCAGGCCCCAGTAGATAGGTAGTCACAGCACATGCCTCTCAGTAGACAGGTAGTGCAAGCACATACTTGCACCCAGTAGATAGGTAGCTCCAGCACATACCCCCAGTAGATAGGTAGTCACAGAAAAAAAGGGAATACTACCTGCTCTCCCTTCAGCAGCTTCTTATCACTCCCTCACTCTTCTCTATGACCCAGGCACCGCTGCCATCGTTGCTTAGGCAATGGATGAGTGGAGAGGAGTGGATGCTGCTCTACTCTATGACACAGGTGCTGTCACCTAAGCAACGGTGTGGCGATGGCGCCTGGGTCACAGAAAGGATACAGGCAGTGGTAACATCCCTGCCTGCATCCAGTGATCATCGCTGTGTGTGTCTTAGATGTACACACTGCCGATCCCTATTAATCAATGATTTATCAGAGAGCCAGATGCTGCCATTAAAAGAGCCACATATGGCTCCCGAGCCATAGGTTCCCTACCCCTGCCATAGACCTTCCTTTTCTTCTACACATAGTATTAAACCCACCTTTGTTACCACATATAGTGTAGAACATAAAGCTATAAAAAACATCATTAGCACCTTTATACCTATGCTTTTCTTTCAGAAAAGCCCCAACTATAGGTAGTATACTGTCTCCGAGTGATATTAATAGAAACATTCATACAAGGTCTTGGCTTAGCACTAAAAGATTTTTTAAATGTGGGGCTAAAATCTGCAGTAAAGTTGCAAATATGCACGAAATTGCAAAACAACGTTAGACAAAAATAAAAACATGGAAATAACTATACGAGATTTTATAAATTGTAACACTAAAACGTTGTATATTGCATCACATGATCACGTGATGTAATAAGGCAAATCACCTCTCCTCAGCTGTTGTATATGCGTTTCAAACGCAATGAAAAAGCAGGTCAAAACGCAACGTGTGAACGCGCCCTCAAGGAGAACTGACTAGTTGGCATAGGATTTCAATGACACTGGAAACAATGGGCCTAACCCCCCCCCCCCCGGCAAATGATGAAGGTGTGATCAGGTGGGAGCGTCAGGTGTACATAGCTTTTAGGTCGTTCTCTGTCATTAGGCCCTTTTTGGATAAGATCAAGAGGCATATTAAACTAATCACTCTGCACAGCATCACTCTACGAAGCATCACTGTGTCAACATACTAATACAAGCAGCAAATTTTATATGACCATTTTGTTAAACTCTGGAAACCTTACATTCAATTTAGAAAAGCAGTCCGTGTCAGCTGGGACACAGATGGGATAGCAGAATAGTAGCTAAGATAAGGCTGTGATGGGCTCTTAGATAACCTTTTGAAACTATACAATTAGCTTATCCCTTTACTCTCTATTTTCTGCAGGATGAATAAGAACTCTACATTTAAGAAACTCTAAACCACCTTTGTATAAAAATTACTTTTATTATTGGAGGCTATGATGTATTCTTGTCAAAGATTGTATTAGGTTATATCACAGGATTTCTCTGACTTCCCTTCCCTGAATTCACCCCCCATCCCCGCTTTGTCCCTTCTCCCCTTCCACCTCTTCTTGTGGCACGCATTGCGGCTTAAAGAAAACTAAGCCATATTTGCTAACTTATGATGTACTGTATATCTTGTATATCTTCTTATGCACATGGACATTGTAATCTGCTGAAGTTATTCTAAACACGGCTGAAGACAGTAAAGAGATCTCTCCAAAGATATTCTACACCTAGGCCTGTGGCCAAGTCAAGGGAGCATCCTCTGTGCTGAGAGAGGTGGTTCTACCAATGCCACAGACAGGGATTTTTTTTACTGCAAAAGCAGCGAGACTATGAAACTTTCTGCCACAGCAGATTGTCATTGCAGATTCTTTGTGCATGTTCAAAAGAGGTCTGGATGCCTCTCGAGAGGAAAAATATCACAGGTTATTGGAAAAAACATTTTATATGTGTTTTTTTCCAACTTTATAAACTATGATACTCATACTATATACTTACCATAGGTTCCGGGTTTTGGTTCAGGGGGTCTGAACATGTGCAAAACCATTTATATTTATTTCTATTTATTGTACACTGAAGGGGGAGGGGTATGGTGTTTCTCCTTGCTGTTTCTGACTATAGTTTATCATTGTTGAAATTAACCCCTTAACGCTCTGCGCCGTAGCTCTACGGCACAGAGGTACAGGGAATGTATGAAGAGTCCTCTTCATACAAAGGTGGGGGTTGTTGCATATTACGCACAAAATAAGCCCTCACACAGATCTGTACACGTAAAAATGAAAAAGTTATGGATTTTTGAAGGTGGAGAGCGAGAAATGAGGGAAAAAACCCTGCGTCCTTAAGGGGTTAATGATTTTTCATCATGGGAAATTATATACAAACATCATAGAAAAATTGGTGTGGTTTTCTCTGGTCCAAGGCTCAGAAAGGAAACTTTTCACCATACCTTTGAACACAAAAAAAACAAACAACTTACTAAAAGCGGCAAGTGCCAACATTGGTACCAGCAAGGCATAGTTCCATTTATTCCTATCTTCACCAGCTTCATTTGGACGAATGTTCCAACGCGGTGGATTGTTTAAATTATTCATTGATGTTCACCTTAGAACTATAAAGAAATAGGAAATACAACAAATGAAAAAAAAGTAGAAATTATTTATGCATGTGCAATGTTTATGAGGGCTTATGTTTTTGTTTGAGTACCCTTTGGTCTATTTGGAAATCATAGATTTTACAATTACTTAATTTGTTTTTGTATTTATCTTGTGATATATAAGTACTGTGATGTGTGAAAGGGAACCTGTTAGCACCCCACCCCCCAAACCCACCAACAGTACCTTGTTATATACAGTGGGTACAAAAAATATTCAGACCCATTTAAATTATTTACCCTTTGTTTCATTGCATCCAATAAGTAAGATCCAAAATAGTTTTTTGTATTTGCTCACTAATGTTAACTCTGCATCGAAATGTTTAATACAATATCAAAAATATCTACAAGAAAAACTTAAATACCACATGGTCATAATATTTGGCTCATTATTGAGTAGAAGCACATTTTGAGCTAGTACAGCCATGAGTCTTCTTGGGAATGATGTAACACGTTTTCCACACCTGGATTTGGGGATCCATTCTTACTTGCAGGTGTGCTTAGGGTCATTGTCTTGTTGGAAGGTGAACCCTTTGGCCCTGTCTGAAGTCTAGAGGACTCTGGAAGAGGTTTTCATCCAGGATCTCTCTCTCTCTACTTGGCCCCCTTCATCTTTCCTACAGTTGACACCAGTCGTCCTGCCTTGCAGCTGAAAAACACACTTATAGCATGATACTGCCAACTCATTTCATTGTCGGAATTGTAATTAACATCTGAGCCGTACTGGCATTGGAAAACACGGGGTGCCGGATGTAACATTCTCGCTCTCCACCTTCAAAAATCCATAACTTTTTCATTTTTACGTGTACAGACCTGTGTGAGGGCTTATTTTGTGCGTAACAAATTTTACGAATCTGCAGAAGCCAGATAGCCTCGGGTCAAACGAAGACCCGAGGCTACCATGGCAACCGTTCACGGGCGCGGCGATCGGAATAAAGATGGCGGCGCCCGCGCGCCGCCGTCGTTTAAATGCCGGCGGCGGCAATGAAAGGGTTAATAGCCACAATCGGTGCAAGCACTGACCGCGGTTATTAGCGGTGGGGGTTTGCTGCAATATGCAACAACCCCCACCCTTGTATGAAGAGGACTCAGCCCGTGAGCCCTCTTCATACATTCCCTGTACCTCTGCGCCATAGAGCTATGGCGAAGAGTGTTAAGGGGTTAATATTGTCACAAATATTTTTTGTCTTGTTGTTATCTAGTCTGATAATCTTGATTGGTCATGTGGAAAAGATAGTCATTTATGGAGTTTATTCATCATGGAAAATTTAACATGGGGGACTGAAATAGAGACTTATGAATATGTTTGAAGATGAGAGGAGGAATCTGTATAAATCAGTGCACTTAGCACTTTGTATTTATACTCACAAAATATTCTATGTGATTAACTTTTCTAAGGCCTCTAGTGCAAACGGGCACAAACTCCCAGGTCGGAACTAGCGTAGTCTTTTGTTGTAGTCTCTGTCCATATAATTGGAGGAGAAGCAATAGTAACTGGGCCACTGTGTTTTGAAACAAAGTAGAAGGGAGGAGCTTTTCCTTATCGAGATGCGTTTGGACCTAAAACACTTGTGATCAGGAATAAGTAACTTGTGTTCTGCATTGTTTCCGGCCAAAAAAATGAGTGCCTTGTTCCTGATCAGAAGCACTTAGGTCTAAAGCCCTCCCTGCAGCGCCTGAGTTGTATTTAAAAATGGAGTGTGTGAATGCATCCTTCAAGGGTTCAGTGTGCTCCAGCAGCCACAACCAGATATTTGAGTACAAACATTTTGAATTCAGATAACGCTTTTTTCTTTTTGGGAAAAGTATCAGATCAATATAGAGTATATAGTGATACTTTTCGTATATCATATCACACTCAGAATTTTGGTATTAATGCAACCCAACTCAGGAAAACAAAATAACACATCCTCTAATTCACTGTTATTAATAAAATACAGTATTTCACTGATATAATTCCAACCTGTCTATCAGTCCTGGTGTTTACAGTTTTGGCTGTACTTGTATCCAACTGTAAATCTTCTAACTATGGTCAGATTCTACTCATGAATAGCTTCTCTTATCTGCACAAGGCAGTGCTCTCTGCCTCCTGCCCTTTCCCCCTACATTACAAGACCAGCTCAGAAACAGTCACTTCCTGACAGCAAGCAGCATGCAGAGACTCACTCTAGAAGCTAATGGCTAGATAAGGTCTTTATCTGACAGGGAGTGTCATTGTATGTTATATCCATCTCATGGATTTCATCATCTCTCCTCCCTCATCTTTTTCTATGGGGGGGATTTACTAATTCTGTCGAAAACTCGACAGTCGGCATCTGAAATCCAACGACGGAAAGCATAGCCCGATGTATTAAAGTAGCGCACGGCTGTAAGTAATTAATGCGCAGACGGAACTAATCAGTCGGGCGCCATAAAAATGCTTACACAAATGAGATGTGCGCCAAAATCTTACATGGGCTGCGCCTGTTTTTCTGTTGATTTCAGACCATTTTTTCCTGGTCTGTTCTGCGCCAAAAATTGCGCCTAAAAAAGCCAACAAACTCAACATAAACGTGGCGGATGATGTGGAAAATATAGGCCACGCCCATTCGCGCCAAAAAAAGACGGCCAAGTACGGATAGTCGGAAACTATCCCTTTCTAGCGCAAAACACATAAATGATCAGCAACGCTTTTGCACCAAAAAAGTGATTTCCCAACGAGTTTTTGGCACATATACGATAATACATCTGCCCCTATGTGTCAGATAGTAGCAGAATGTTCAGGAGCTAAATAAAAGTGTAGATAACCCCTGTACACTGATAATCTAAGCACATTGCCAGCAAACTACTTAGAGCCGGGTCCCAGTGCAAGGAGAGGGTTCGCGGGCTGAGGCCTCTCCATAGCTGATAAGTCTTTGCTGCATATTGCAGCACAGAGTTACCAGTAACACTAGCAATTGGTGCTAGCACCCACCAATCGCCGCCGGTAATGCGGCTGTGACGTCATCGGGGAACGGCGATCCTTCTCCATGACAGCCTCGGGCCTTCCGAAGACCTGAGGCTGTCTCGTTTTAACCCATTCATTACAATATGCTATCAGTCCTAAAAATTATAGCAATGAGAACACCACCAAAAGTCGCAAAAAATTTGTGCAATTTGTTACGCAAAAAATAAGCCATCACAGAGCTCTTTATGTGGAAAAAGTTAGAAAAAGTTATAGATTTTTGAAGGTGGTGAGTGAAAAATGGAAGTGCAAAAACTAAAAAGGGCCAGGTCGTTAAGAGGTTAAAGTGTCCCTGCCCACACTCTAGAATTTTACAATGATCATCACAGAGTTACAGGAACTAAAACAGCAATAAAACTAAGTAAAATTGGAAAGTAATAGGGTTAAAAGTAATCTTGTGTCTAAACATCACTAGGGGGTTAAAATTTGAGAACTTTCTTTCATGGGCAAACCCCTTCAACTTCTTACAGGCAGTAAGTAAGCATGACCATGCAGTTTAAGGGGTATTCACCCACACTGCTTTCTGGGAGATACAGACATTGTTATTGCAGCCCTGACCAAGGATCCGGTCAGGATTTGACAGTTTAAGTTTTAGTGCAAGAGTGACCATCAGATGATCACATTTTCAAGTAAACATAAAAGGAAACCTTCCATTTGATTTAATGCATTATGAAGCAAACATACATTGAGAATGCAGTAGCTACACTGATGCAGGATCATTTCTTGGTTAATCCCTGAGCTTAGAGGTTTTGCTGAAAATACTATTATAACATTCAGGACCCTGGGAAAGCTGGGCTAGGCTGGCTGCCTAGACTAACACATTAGACACAAACTTGTAATTACAAATGAAGGTTAGTCAAGCATGACTAATCAACCTGAGCTTGATCACTCATACACAGCAGCTGGGGGATGGTGCAGCAATTGATTATTCTGCCTTCAGGCACATCCAGGGACTGCATCATTCTCTCCTGCAGAGAATAACTCATATGCTAGGACAAGCGCTGAACCAGCCACAGTAGCGGGAGAGCTTCATTATCATAATGTTAAATCTATGTTATCAGCAAAAACACTCTGCACAAGAATTAAATATATGATCCTGCATCAGTGTAGCCACAGGATTCTCAAGGTATGTTTACTTCATAATGCATCAAATCAAATGGTAGGTTTCCTTTAAAAGGATGTTTAGGGGGAGGGGCCTTCCCACTGAGTAAGAATAAAACGTTGGTGTAGGCTCCCACAATATAAGCTTTATGACAACTCATGAGGGTGAGAACATAATGAAGCTTGTTGGAAAAACCTCCAGAATACACAGAGTACACCTTCCTGCAAAGAAGACTGGCCTCTCTGAGCGCTTCCATAACGGATGGAAGAATTAATTGTGAAGTCATCACTGCTCCCAGGTCCTCTCCTGCCCCCGATAATGGCACATAAACAAGAAAGGGACACAGAGCTGAGCATCACATCAAGGAGAGAAGATGCAGTCTGGTACATGGAGAAGAGAGGCCAGGAAAGGGCAGAATTTAATGTTGTCTGCTTTGAATATAGTATTTGGTTTCTAAATCCCTAGATCAGGTATAGAACAGTAATTTCTTAAATTTTTATTATGTATTTAGTTTAGTCGGTCCATTTTCTCCCAACCTCTTGTGTTCAGAGCAATTGCTGGATCTACCAAAGTTCCCCCAAATGGTACCATTGAAAAGAGCAACTCTTAGAAGAAAAGAATTACCCCTCAACCAGCTCTGTATACAAAGAATAAAAAAAAGATCTCTGAAAAGATGGAGATGCAAAAACAACTAAGATTTTCTCCAATTTATAAATAAGATATTGTGAAGTATTGTTATAAGTTTAATGAAAATGTTTCTTATTTTATATGCTTGCTAAATGCTGAAACTAAGATGATGCCAGACTATGGATGAAGATTGATAACAGTGTGATAACACTTTGCTGTGCAGCGAAACAATGAGGGCTTTGGCCGATTTACGATGCTACCAATTCCAGAGAAAACAGCCTTTGTTCCTGCTATGTCTATTTTCTAATTTACTAACCAATGAACTATGGACATCTTATCTTTAACTAACCAAGGCCAGGTCCTGCCCACTGAAAGTTCTGTATAAACCTTTGAGAAGCAAATAGAGCACTCTCACATCTGCCTAGCCTTTCATGGCATTACTTCACAGAGATTGAGATATTAGTTGGTTTGAGATATTGAGATATTGGTTTGATTTCTTTGAGCTCCCTCTGTGAATTTTATTAGTCATTAGAGAACCTGAGGTTGTGTGAACAGGGGCAGAACTTGACAGCTGGTCCGTGACTCTGATCTACACTCGAGGAGCCGAGAAGGCCCCGGACCGGTAATCAAAGGGTGTTTTCAGGTCATTCACTGGAATGACCCAAGCTTAATCAACTCAACTGAACACAGTAAGTTCAATGATTTTATGTGAATCTTTGTCTTACCTTTGACATAGGTCCACTTGTAAGATGATCTCGAGAGCCGCGCCTACGTGACAGGTCTTGGACTATGGTGTGTAGTTACAAGAATTTATACATTGTTAGTGTCACTAACAACCCAGGTTACTCTAAGCCTTCTCCCAACCAGGTGTGGTTATTGCTGCAGCAGTGGAAATATTGAGTTGTGTTCAGGTCTCATATAGCAGACAGTGATGGGCGGATGGTTATGTAGGGTGGATAGTGAGGTTTCACAAGACTTGAAGAGTAGGGGCCTGGGGCTGGTGTTGCTTTGTACTGGTATGTGGTGGTGCCAAAGATCTGGTTCCTTTTCGGTAGAGACGTTAGAGAGGGATAAAATTGGCGCAGCACACTGAGGAAGCACAAGGCCCTCATAAGTCGTGGTAAGACGTCATGAGGTTGTGATTTCACCACTGGAGGAAACAGGTGGGAGAATGCTGAAACTGTATTAATTCCGGAAACTGATTGTACATTGAGCAGCTGCTATCAAAATTCTTTGTAAAGAGGACAGAAAGAGTTAAAGTTTGTCTTGGTTAAAGTCTTTGTTCATGAAATACTCCGGGAGGCAGAGATAAGGTGATTTACTGTAAGAGACCATTGGCCATGTCTATGTGATTCTTTGCGTATGCACAATATTTATATATTTATGTATATATAGAAGTTAAATAGTCATGCTGAAATAATTAATTACACCAAATATAAGACAAACTACACTGGATATACCAACAAAATTACTTCATGGTCCTGCTCCCATGTAGGAGTGTTCACTCAAAAATGTCAGAGATAACCAATTAGATAGAACAATGAAGAAAAACCTAACTCCTTTTCATGTAAAAGATATAAGTTTATTTCAACACTTAACCCCTTAATGACCGCCCTATCGGGAATCTACGCCGGTCATTAAGGGTACTTCTTTTGATGCGACGCCTTTCTACGGCGCCGCATCAGAAGATGATTTCGGGACATCGGGTTATTATAGTGCCGGTGTCGGGCTGTGATATCACAGCCCAGACCCGGCACTAACACCCGGGATCGGAAAAACTCCGATCCCGGGTGTTTAATCCCTTACACGCCGCGGTCAAGTGCCCCCCCCCCCCGTGGATCGGACCCCCCCCCCGGTGTGCTTACCGGGGGATCTGATCCCTCCTGCTGCTGCCCCGGGTCCCGACGAGTGACCCGGGGCTGTCGGCTCCTCTTCTCGCCGGGTTCTGCCTTCCTGGCAGAAGTGTATTGCAGTGTAAAGGCTTGAATAAGCGATCGGATGATCGCTTATTCAAGCCAAAAGGTTGAAAATATGTGAAAGTAAAAAAAAAAAGATTAAATTGTTTTATAATAATAATTAAATAAATAAAATAAAGTCCCATAATCTCCCCAGTTACACATATAATGCAAATACAGTATATAAAACACAAAAACACACAAAAAAATGTACATATTTGGTATCACCGCGTCCGTATTAATCTGTACAATAAATCTAAATCAATATTGAACCCGCTCGGTGAACGATGAAAAAAATAACTACGAAAAACTTCCCGTAATATACAATTTTTCATCAAACACTATCACAAAAAATGTTCTAAAAACTGATCAAAAAAAGCTACATTCCCTAATATGATACGACTGAAAAGAACAACTCTTTTCGCAAAAAATAAGCCCTCAACCAGATCTGACAACAGAAAAATACAGAAGTTATGGCCCTAAAAAGTTGTCAATAGTAAAAACAATGCGATATTCTCCAATATTGGTTTTGCTCAGGAAAATTGAGCAAAGATAAGAAAAACTATATAAATGAGGTATCACCGCAATCGTAGTGAACCAGAGAATAAAGATAAAATATCATTTTTACATTACGGTGAACGGGGGGAAAAAAATGCTAAAAATACAAAATAAAAATTGATGATTTTGTTTGTGTCCCCCTTGAAATAGTTAATAAAATCTCATGAATAAGCTATAGACCCCCTAAATGAATTATCTATACATTGTATCTCATTCCGTAAAAAATAAGCCCTCATATGTTTGCATTACCAAAAAAAAAATAAAAATGTATAGGTTGTACAATGTGACAATACAAATCTGCTGTGAATGGCATCTCCATTCATTCTATACTTGGCCGTGCGCCTGTACAGAAGTTTACCACCACATATGGGGTATCAGTACACTCGGGAGGAATTGGGCATCAAACGTTGCAGTGCGTTTCATCATTTAATTTATTCTGAAAATGTCAGTTTGGCCTAAATGAATGTATGTTCCAAAAAAATTCCATAGTTTCTAAATCGCAGGTCCATATTGTTTTAACCCATGTGAAACACTTAAAGGGTTAATGGACTTAATAGAAGTTGTTTTACATACGTTGAGGGGTGAAGTTTCTATAGTGGGGTAATTTATGGGGTTTTACTATTACTTAGGCCTTACAAAGTCACTTGGAAGCTGAGTTTTCCCTCAAAATGTGAGTTTTGGCAATTTTCATGAAAATGAGAAAAATCGCACCTAAAGTTCTGCGCCTCATAACATCCTAGAAAAGTGAGAGGATGCATAAAATATCATCCCAACATAAAGCAGACATTCCGTAAATGTAAGTTATCAAGCTTTTTGGGTAGTTTTACTTCCTGTCTGGAAAGCAGAACATTTCAAACTAGGAAAATGAAGAATTTTTACAAACTTTTGCCAAATTTTCACTTTTTTTCAGAACGAATCGCAAAACGTATCACTTAAATTTTATAACTAACATGAAGTACAATGTATCACGAGAAAACATTCTCAAAATCACCGGGATATGTTAAAGCGTTCCGAAGTTATAACCAATTATCGTGAGACATGTCAGATTTGAAAAATCGAGTCTGGTCATTGAGCTGAAAACTAGTGTCGGTGATAAGGGGTTAAAATTGATGATTTATAATAAAATCAGATGACTATCCACAATAATAAACAAACAAAGACAAGTCATGCACAGAGATGCACAAGTGATCACCAAAATCTAGATGTCTCCCCACTGGGGCTGATTTGCATAGTCAAGTGTGATATACAAACATTTGGAGCGGCCGCAAAACCAATCAGGGGGGTCATGGACAAATACAAAAAAGTGCAGAGTGCATGTAAATTAAAGATATATCAAACCATAAGGCTAGCGAAGTGCAAGGATGGAAAAATACAAACATATAACAGTCAAACAGCTGTAATACACATACCGATAGTTATAGTCTTTCCCCCCCAGTGTTTGTTGTTTCCCCATCACGTGTTTCGGCAGATCAGGCCTTTCTCAAGCCGATTTACATGCACTTTTTTGTACTTGTTCATGACCCCCCCTGATTGGTTTTGCGGCTGCTTCAAATGTTTGTATATCACACTTGACTATGCATATCAGCCCCAGTGGGGAGACATCTAGATTTTGGTGATCACTTGTGCATCTCTGTGCATGAATCGTCTCTGTGTTTGTTTATTATTGTGGATAGTCATCTGATTTTATTATATATCATCAATTTTAAGTGTTGAAATAAACTTATATCTTTTACAAGAAAAGGAGTTAGGTTTTTCCTCATTGTTCTATCTAATTGGTTATCTCTGAAATAATGAATTCACAAAAAGGAATGTAACAAAGATATAGTAGGTTGTAAATTATGAGATGTGTGGAGTGCCCGCTTAGCAAAGAGCTTGATAGAAAGACGGGCAATGAGACAGGTCAAAGTTGTTGTTGTGGAAAGTAATTTGAAGAAAAAGAGGTTTCTTTAAAGAAACAGATGTTCTCTTTTTATATGTTTATGACCATTTATCATGATCTAAACTTATATTGTCCCTTTTGTGTTTTTTAGCCCAGATAGAGCCCAAACATTAAAACAGCCTGATACAATTTTTAACAATATGTTTTCTTCTAATTTCTGAGCAGGTTATGAACTTTAGATGCATCCAGTTGACATACTGCCTTTGGGGCAAGGGGTGAGAAGATCCAAGTATTTGGTTAAATTTAACTAACTTTCTTCCTCTCACGGAAGACCATGATTATGTGGCCTACATGGCCCACGAGACGTTGGGATTTTCTCACGTCAAAGATTCAGTACCCAGACCTTGTACTCTGTGTGGATGGTTCCAGGTATTATTATGAAGGTAAAAGTTATTAAGATATGCTGCCATTGTACCACACAACAAGGAAGCAGGTATAAGAAACAGAAGCACTTCCATTACATATTAGCACAAGAAGTGGAACAGAACTGAAAGTATTGATAAAATTATGTCCCTTAGCTTCGGGCAAGACAGATAGCATGTACACAGATTCAAGGTATGTTTGGAACAGTACATGATAACTTCCCTATGTGTAAAGCCACAGCGTTCAACACAACAACAGCAGGCGCCTAGTGAAAAGTGCAGACTTGATAAAGATACATATGGAGAGGATACTTGAACCAACATAAAAACTATTGTTAAGAGTAAGGCACACACTAAGGTGAACAGAAACACAAGAGAATGACTTAGAAGATAAAGCAGCCAAGGAAGCTGCCAGGACGTCTGTACCCTTGACTGTGTAGGGGCTTCTGTAATAGACTATAAAAGGTGCCACCGCGGCACACCAAAGATTTTAGTATTTTTACCAGAGAGAAGCGTATTGACTATGTTCAGTTCAAAAATGGTCTCCAGGTATGAGTGACCAGAAGTGCTCAAAAGGTACCCACTTCTCAAGAGAAGTTAAGATTTAGGGATAGATTAGGTAGTTCACATCCCATGACATCAAAAAAGTAGCAGGAAGGTTGAGAGGTAGATTGGGACTTTTAAAAACGAAAGATCCAAAAGGCAATGGTAGAGGCTGGGAAACCATGGACCGAGGGTCTACCATTAGCCCTTCCAGTAAGTTATAGGCCAGTAAAAAGACAGGATTGAGTTCCTATGAGATTTAATTTAGTTTGGTTCCTAGATTAGGATGTTTTTATTCACAGTTGCTCCAAATGCAGTATGGGAGACTTTAAACTAAATGATAACCTTAGACATGCAATGTACTAAAGTATGTTTTTGAGTTTTCTCTTTCATTAGCTTCAACCTGGAGATCGGCTGGTGATAAAGACAAATCTATCTTCTATAACAAGAAAAGAATGCTCTATCCGTTTCATGCAAAAATAGAATAAATTTTTCTAATTCTGCAACCATTTTTACAATAGAGTTGTGGGGTCAAAATGCTCACTGTACCTCTTGGTAAATTCCTTGTGGCATGTAGTTTACAAAATGTTATCATTTGTTGAGAGCATTCTTACACTTAAACTATTTCAGCCAAATCTCCTTACCAAATGTCTAATGGTCCTCCTTCTGTTCCGTGCCCTGCCACATGCCCATTAAGCAGTTTACAGCTACATTCGGGGAACTGCCATCATGTGGTGTCACTCGGGGTACAGGCGCCATAGAAGTCAATGGGGACAAATATGTGGCCACGAATAGTGCGGCTGCATATATGTTCCCATTAAGTTTGTGGGAATTATCCCTTAGTGGGGTTTTCAATAGTACTGAGACCACAGGGGCTTTCGGAGACAAAAAAAAGACCAAAACCAAACTGGAAAAGGAGCTGAAGCCATATAGCGCCCTACAGAAAACAAGGATATGGTATAAAAAGCTGTCCATGTTCATTGTACAGATGGTACTGTAGAACTCTTATGTGTTGTTCCAATGTGCAGGTCATACCGTATCATTTCTAAATTTTCGAGAAGTAGTGATTAAGTCACTAATATTTGCTTTCAACTCTCCTTTATTAGCCTCCAACAAAGTGGAAGGCATAATTAAAAAAAAAAAAAAAAGCATACAAAACAACAAGAGCCAGCTGTATAGGTTCAGGTAAACAGAGACAAGATGAATACAATACAGAACAAAGGGATAGGCAAATTTCTTGTTAAAGAGATTGCATATGAAATATACGAGTCCAACTTATTATGACTTATCTTATCATGAGTTTATACAGTAATAGTCTAAATATATCCAGTATTGTCCCATATTGATAAGTACCTACAAACACACACAAGACAATAAGACAGTAAAACAAAGAAAAAAGAATGAGGAAGGGACAAAAGGGAGGGGGCAAAAGGGGGATCAAGGAGCTAGGACTGGGCTCGCCATATCCGCCTCGCTGCAAGAAATAGTTCAAGCAATCCCATAATATATCCACTGTATTACAAGAGCTAGTGAGCCCTTGAAATAATTGAGTGCCAGGGTCAAATTTGTTTACTGTACCTGCTAATAGACTACACAGATGGTTGTTGACCATGATCCATGTGAGTTTTGTATTAACAATAACCATGGGAATTGTTGTAGTTTTCAACC
The DNA here is from genome assembly GCF_040894005.1 of Engystomops pustulosus. NCBI lineage: Eukaryota > Metazoa > Chordata > Amphibia > Anura > Leptodactylidae > Engystomops > Engystomops pustulosus. The sequence goes on along the minus strand of NC_092415.1, from coordinate 129,017,298 downwards.
CTCGTGCTATGGCTACGCTCGCTGCCAGACAAATGCATTTTAAGAGATTTCGTTTAGCCTTGGACAGGAGGAGGAACCTCTCAACTGGTGTCTTTCTAAAGTGCCATTAAAGGGTCCTTCTCTAGTACCACCCCTTTCAAATTATGGATCATAGTCCACACTTCCAACCAAAAGGATACTACTACAGGACAAGTCCACCAAACATGAAAGAATGTGCTTACATGACCACAGCCCCAAAAACATAATCTGTTTGTTCAGAAACCCACAGTCCTTTGTAAAACTGGATGTGGAGTAGGCCATGTCACTCCACTTGGGTAGTGCCAGTTCCACTCCTCCCATCGCAGCATGCATGGCAATTTATATGATCTTCATTGCAGTCTCTCAAGTGCAGACCTTAAGTGCTTGGCATCAGAATTATTCCAGAATTAAACCAGGATTGAACCAGGTTTGAACACATCATACTATATGTGACTAATCTTGCCCACAAATAATGCTGTTTGTAGCAATAACTATCATTTTCCCACTATTCTCATATTTCCACCATTATCCATATATTCTACCACCAACTAATGAATTGTCTATATCACCATCGCTTCTGCTCCCTCATCTAATGGCTTCTGCTGACGCTTACCTGAGTGCTGCACTCCGGCTTTGCAAACAGGAGCTACCACCACATTCTCTATCCTTCTCTCACCCGCTATCACTATCTCTGAAAGGCCCTGGATTGGGGGAAATGTCACCAGTAGCAAGGACTATCAAACATATCCCGACAGTTCCTCCAGCCTTCCGCCATAGTACCATCTCATCCAATTCTTGTAACCACTGAAATCTACAACCTATCCACCTGACACACACTCCCACCTCCTCCACCCCCTCTCTCTGGAGCATTATGTAATGCACGTTACATATGCAACAAAGTCACCGATATTCATGACCTCTTTATTCCTCGTAAAACAGTCTTTCCTGGGTCTGAATCTCAAACATCTGGAAACCTGCAAACTCTCAGAGACTCTCCTGCCTCTCTCTTCCCTATCCTAATTGAAGAAGGTAGAAACTGCTGCCACCTTCTACAACACCACAGTTTCTTTAGCCTTGGACTCTGTAGCTGCCCTCACTCTCGCTACATGTAGACAACGTAACCGGTAACCCTGGCTCACCGACCTCACAAAACATGCGAGGCAGTGTGCCAGCAGTGCTGAACAGCGAATAAATTCTTCTTGAAGGAATACCTTCTGTCATAAGTCTGCACTTGCATCTGCTAAACAGGGTTACGGGGTTAAACGCATTGAAAAACCATTAATATATTTTGATAGATCGGGTATTTTCAGACGTGTCGATACCTAATGTGTTTATGATTTTTACTGTTTATTTATGTCAGTTCTAGGGAAAGGGGGGTGATTCGAATTTTTAGGTTTTTTTATTATATATTTTTTTTAACTTTTTTTATTTTTCTTTTTACTATTTTTCAGACTCCCTGGGGTACTTTAACCCTAGGTTGTCTGATCGATCCTATCATATACTGATTTTTTGAGAAAATATGCCTAAGGTAAGTAGACTTGTCAATTAACATTTTTGTTACTTCATTATAATACAAATCTTTGCCCAGTATTACAATGGAGCCCCCCTTGTCCGAAGTAGGGATACTAATATAGGGATTGTTTTTCAAAGAGATGATGGCTTTCTTCTCTTGCCTAGATAAGTTGATTTTACTGTTATCATTCAGGGACTTTTTATACAAATTAGCTAGATCCTCTTCCAGTCTATTTTGGAATATGTCCATACGATCTGCTTGGGATCTGACAGGACAGAAATACGTTTTTTTTTGTGTTTACTAATTCAGATGTGTCCGTTATTGTATCCATAACTGTGCTTAGGTAACCCCTGGGTAGGCTTGTCCAGAACCTAAAGGTCATTTCCAGTTAGTATGCAGTATATTTTACCATCTGTTAAACAATCCTCTATCTATGACTAAGTATCTATGCTAAGATTGGAAACGTGACAGAAGTTTCTATGTTTCCCTGCCATGGCATTGTGATGCTCTTAATGTTTTGAAAATAAATAGCGTTTTCACTTTTTCCTGGAAACCAACATTTCAGGACAACTTCCTTTTTTCTTTGTTACGCAATATCCAAACCCACGTTCCTGTTAACCAACAGTATCCAATCCCTGCCCCTGTTAACCAACTTCTCTTTACTTACTGACAAGAAAGTTTCCTCCATACAGTCAAGCTCACATCTCACCACTTGTGCGCTTGACCCAACACTAACCCATTCACTGTACTATCCACTGTTACTGTTCCATCTTCCTTTAAACATCCAACTGTCACACCGATCCTAAAGAAACCATTTCTGGACCAATCCACTCGAACAATCACACTTTCACTTCTTCCTCAAAACTCCTAGAACAACATGCCCACCTAGAACTATCTTCCTACTTCTCCTCCAACTTTCTCCTTGACAAACTACAATCTGGTTTTCGACCCAATCACTCCACTGAGACTGCCATGACCAAAGTTTCTGATGTCCTACTGTCAACCAAGGCAATCACTAATCATCCTTGACCTGTCCTCTGCTTTTGACACTGTCTACCATTCTCTCTTGCTGCAAACGCTTTGTTCTCTTGTTATCACTGACTGTGCCCTCTCCTGGATCTCCTCATACTTTTCCAACTGGGCGTTCAGTGTCTTACTTTCACATCTTCACCTCGCCCCCCCACCTGTTGGAGTCCCACACCTCCGACCTTGGACACCTAATTAAGCCCTATGGCTTGCAATACAATTAATATGCAGACACCACACAGATCTATATTTCTGGTCCAGATATCTCCTCTCTTCTAGCCAGAATTCCATAGTGTTTGTCAGCCATATCATCCTTTTTCTCTTCCCGTTTTCTAAAACTTAACATGGACAAAACAGAACTCATAATCTTTCCTCCACCTCCCACCTGACCTAACCGTTATAATTCATGGTTCCACACTCTTCCCCGGTCCCTAAAGTCTGTTGCCTTGGAGACACCTTTGACTCTGCCTTATCCATAAGCCTCACCTCCAGGCCCTTACTACAACCTGCCACCTCCATCTCAAAAACATCCCTTCCTCAGTCCAGAGTCCATGCCCTCATCTCTCGCTTGGACTACTGCCACACTCTTCTCTGCAGTCTCCCAGCTAACTCTCCAACACCCCTCCATCCTATCCTAAACTCTGCTGCCACACTAATTCATCTCCTCTCTGCCAGTCTCTCCAATGGTTACCCATTGCACAGCGAATTCAAAATACTGACCATGACCTACAAAGCCATCCACAACAAGTCCCCTCCATATATCACTGAACTCTTCAGGCAATACCAACCCACACATAATCTCTGCTCCTCACAGTACCTTCAGCTTCACTCTATTACCATCCGCTCTTCTCACAACCGCATTCAGGTCTTCTCCTGTGCATCTCCCATACTCTCTACCAAAATGTGTCAGACTGTCCCCCATGGTGTACAGCACCATGGAATTAATGGTGCTCTATAAATAAATATAATAATTTGCCTGCAGGGGTTACTAATTGTGTATATAATACAGATATTTTGCCCCCTACCATTTGTGAGTGGCAAAAGTATTTCAATGGAGGCAAATTTTTAGCTTAACAGGCTAATAAAAATTCTCAAGTTGGCGGTAGTGGTTCTTCTCCAAAGGTAGAAGGGAATGAGACTCTCTAAAGAATTCTGTTGTCAAGGAATGCCCCACCCAGAAGTCCCTAATGCAATGAAACCCCTTATTCAACCACCACTTAAACTCCGGTTTCTGCATGCCAGGAGGGAAATCTTACAATGAATCGTGGCCATTGGAACATGTGGTGAGCCATTATCTATGACAAGACCAGTGACATCATAGCAGGTCTTGACTGTGGCTTCAGAAACCAGAGTGTTTCGATTGGGGTTGAATAACAGGCCCTGGCCTCAATCTCCAGCCATTGCCTCCAGCCATCGCAGTTATATCTGCCAATCCAGAAGCAGAATATAATTTTAACAAGGGGTACTCCTAAGCCTCTGCACACTTAATATATTACATGCAATACTTCGATGTTTATCTCGCCAAATAAACTTAATACCTTGGGCGGAAACATTAAAATGTTCTTGCAAAGAAACCGAAGGGGAAGGGCTCTAAATAGATATAAGATCCTAACAATGGTAACAATGTCATTTTTATCACTGCAATGTGGCCTAGCCGGGGTAACAGATAACGAGATCAGGTCTGAAGGTCGCTTTCCAACTTGCATGGGAGAGGGGGGTAGTTAACCATATACATAGACACGATACCCACCACTGCAAGAATTTTACATTATGGGTAGAGAGCCCTATGTTTAACGCTAAAGATTTGTTATGATTCACCTTTAGCTGAGAAATCTTGCCAAATTTATCTGTGTTGAATAAATTGGGTAGTGATGCAAGAACGGATGACAAAAATAACAAGATATCCACAAATAAAGCGCTTTTGTTTTCCTCCCTTCACGTTTGGATTGCCCCCAATTAATTATTCTAATGGCTCCATTGCTAAGGCAAATAATACCAGAGATCGGGGAAGCCCTGCAGCGTTCCCCTGGCAATGTACACCTCATCCGATTGGCATCTGCGTCGCGTAAAACCCTTTAACCCCTTAAGGACGCAGCCATTTTGTAGCTTAATGTTTAGCCCCATTTTTTGGATTCTTACCCGAGTCTCTTTATATGGTTATAACTTTTGAACACTGTTACTTATCAATAAAAGTGATTCTGAAATTGTTTTTTCCACATGTTGTAGTTTTGTGTTTATTTACAAAAAAAAGAAAACATTATGAATCTTTTGAAAAATTTGCCATTTTCGAAATTCGTAATTATTGCGTTTTCAGGCAGATAAATTTACCACCCAAATAAGTTGCTGAATAACATTTCCCATATGTCTACTTTACATTTTCATAATTTTTGAAATGTCTGGATAATTTATTTTGAAATAAAAAATTTGAGTATCGCTTTTCCGGATTTTCAGAATTGACTATTTTGGGGATAAATACAGTTTTGAATGGAATTTTACATATTTAGCATCAAAATCCCCTATATAATCAACTCATTTTCAAATCTGCACCCCTCAAACCATCAGAAACCGCTTTTAGGAAGATTGTTAACCCCTTGAGATCTTCATAGTAATTGAATCAAAATGGAGGTGAAATTTAGAATGGTCAAATTTTGACAGTTATATGTTTAGCACTAAAATTTACACATTTACAAAACATAATGAGGGAAAACCCACCATACAATTTGTTCTACAATTTCTCCTAAGTACAGAGATCCCCACATGTGGTTGTTACTTGTTTTATGGGCACGCAGTGAGGCGCAAAAGGGAAGGAGCTCCCTGCAGCTGCCAGGATTTTAGTTTCCTCATGGGCCCCTTTTGTAGGCTATAAAATGTTAACTTTTGCATTATTGGGGCCATGTGGCATTTTTTTTGCGGGATGTGATGCTTTTTCCAGTGTTACCATTTTGGGGTTGGTATCCCCCATTGTTGAAAATTTAGGAACTTTTTAAGGGCAGAAGTAGAAAAGCATCAATTCTGTACTGGATTTTTTTTCTTTTTTTTTGTTGCTCACCGTGTAGCCTAACAATCATGTTATATTTATTCTATGGGTCGATATGATTACGGGGATACCATACATGAATATTTTTTGTTGTATGTTGTACCTTGCACCAGTATCATTCAAGAGTACATATGTTTTTTTGATGACTTTTTATAGCATTTTTTGAGGGATTGAATAGGTAAAAACCTAATTTTTGGAGAGTTTATAACAGTTTTTCTTACAGGGTTCATCGTGCATTTTTGATTTATTACTTTATTTTTTGGTGAATATTTTTTTTTCCAACTTTTTTAATCCATCATGGGACATGAACAAGCAATCATCTGATTGCTTGTTCATGATAATACTCTGCAATACTGATGTATTGCAGGGTATTAGCTGTGTCAGCCTATGCACATGCACCGTTGTCGGGAGGGGGGGGGGGTCGTTGCTATGGCAACTCTGAGGCGTCTGACGTCATCTTACAGGCACAGTGTGAGCCCTCGCATGTGCATAGTCTTGTGGTCTTGTGGGGGAAAGTCCCCCCAAAGGCAAGTTAAATGCCACGGTCGCACAGACCACGCCATTTAACGGGTTAAACACTCACTCCGACCGCGGGTGTTACACTGGGGTGTCGGCTATTAGTTATAGCCGGCACCCCGTGTGTCCCGATGCTGGTTCGGCTTAGACCTTGAGCTGAACCGGCATCGGCTCTGCGTCCGATATATCAGGAGCTGAGCGCTAAGTCACTGCGCTCAGGGTCTGATATATCGGACGCAGAGCAGAAAGGGGTTAAGAATGTTTAGAAAGGTCTGCACAAATCCCATTCTGTCCAGAATAGATCACATATAATCCCAGGAAAGGGAGTTGAAGGTCTTTTGTAGGTCTAAGCTTAAAAGCATACAGTCTCCTCCCACCTCCCTGTCCCAACCCAAATTCATGATAGGGATGGTATCCACACTCTCCTCATCGGATCATTAGCCTGTCTACAGTGTAGAAATCCTGCCTTGTCCCTACAAATATACTCGGCAAGGAAGGAATTGAGACTAGTGGCCATAATCTTTGTCATAATCTTAGGTCCATAATAATCAATGAGATTGGTCTATAGATATTGGTCTATAGATATTGGTCTATAGAATTATATTTTTGGTGTTGTGGGATGACATGAAAAAAATCTGAACTAGCATGGTTGGGGACTTTGGCACCCCTCTTACATACATTGTACATTTATACCAGATGGGGACTGAAAATATCACAATATTTCTTTCAATAAAGGTTTTTATGGCAGACTTAAATGTAAATTCTGCATCCATCGTTCTCTTGTGAGAGTCCGACAATAATTTAAGTGGAATTCTACTTGTTTCAGCAGGTTCTGGATGAGGGTACTATCCACCAACCTGAGCTTGGGCAAGGCGGTACAATTCCATCTTGTTATTAAACGTCTAGCCTCCCCCAAAGAACTATGTCATAACTATCGGATCATGCTCTGACACGGAGTAGCTAAAATATGGCATATAACACTCCCCCTACCGCAGAGGAGGAGAGGAGAATGTGATCAATACGAATGTAAATCAATACGCTCAAAGATAAGTAAAATCTTGTGTGGTCAGATTACACTCCCGCTATACATCAGATCATATACATATAGAAAAGTGGTAATTCCAAGACTTTCAGGAGTGGGAAGTAACAATGTGGTCCTGAGTGAGTGTGAATGTCTAAGGAGGAGGCCAGGGTGATATTAGAATCAACAGTCATTATAAGCGGGCCTTGGATTGAAGGACTCGCACATCTCCGAAAATTATAGTCCCTAGAGCGATTCTACAGGTCCTCAATGCAAGCATTTGCAGTATCCAGTTGCACCAGGACACCCGCCAGTAGCATAGAGTTTTGGTTAACCCTCTTGGTGCCCTCTAATTTGGCTTCAATGGTTGCAAAGTTATCTCCCACTTTATGAAGATCTCGATGGAACTCCATGAGCTTGGTCTCTAACTGTTAAGGACTATGTCCATGCAGACCTAAATGATCTCCTCCATCCAGTCTTGCGAGGGTGCCATATGTGGCGATGCTATGTCTGCACGTGTAGATACGAGATTGGTTGTGTCCCAAGATGGTTGCGGTGTGTCTGCCTCAGATATCTGGAATGGTTGATCAGAAGGCCGGAATACTGCTGGGATATTATGAGATGCTCAATCAGGGCTCTGCTCACCGAACACTTCATAAAAATGGCGCTGCCTCATGTGACGTGCCGCGTATCGGCTCATATACGATTATTGCAATTCCTCACTTTACTTGCAGCACTTTTTCATTTGAACACAGAGATGAACTGTTCTATGGTGAGGTTGTAGGTGGCATTTTCTTTTTTTTTTTTTTATAAATAAATTTTTATTGAAAAATTTTCAAACAATACAACCATGTATGACAGTTGACATTATGGTACAAAATAGCATGGATTTTGTCTATCTTTACATTGATCCGCCAGGTACCTACATACTCATCTTGTAAAAGGACAAAACCCAGAGGCCTGGTTGTCCTTTAGGGGGGTATACTCCTTGTTAATCTATGCTCTTGAGAGTTTTGGTCATACACTATAACTCTGAAATTAACAACACCAACAACTTAACAACCAATGGGCACAGAGGAAAGTATTTGAGCTCGCTTCTCTCACAAGCGAGGGAAATACCTATGAACAATATGGAATGCAATTGTTCAAGTGAGCTTTTGAAACAATATTATGCTGATAAACCAGTTGCATCAGGAGTTAGCCGGGGATATAACTTTACCCAGGGGTCCCACATGTCTTTAAATTTCTGAACATTCCAATTTCTATAGGCTATTAATTTTTCATACACGCAGTGTTCTGCCATCATGTCGGTTAGTTCATGGGTATTTGGGGAAGAATTGCTTTTCCATTTCCTTGCTATCAGTAACTTAGCCGCTAATATAATATGACCCACCAATTTGTGACTTTTAGTCGGTATTTTAGTAATTCCTACTCCTACCACTGCCAATACCCTATCTGGGCTTATAGTTCTCATCGCGACTTTAGAACAGATATCAAATACCATTTTCCAGAATATATTTAATTTTGGACAGATTTTCTGGTGTACTTCTAACATGTTAGCTGAGTGGGATGCTTAGGAGGCCCAATAGAATGCTGAGGCCCATTCTTTTTGGTCTATGTCTTTCCCTAGTGTATTTTGCCATTTTATGAGGTGTGACATATGATTCTTGGCTTCCTTTTGTCTTATAGCTTCATATAGGTGTTTGGTGGACTTTAGAATTTTGCTAGTTTTACCCTCTAACATTTTCGTTAAAGGGTCTGGGAGGGACAGAGTAGGAGTAGGGCCCCTAGGTAGTAATGCTCTTATTTGGGCATAAAGAAGGAAATCTGAGTCGGGAAGCATGAACTTAAGTTTTAGTACATGAAATGGGACTGGACAGTTATCTTCAAAGAGGTCACTAAATGTGTGGAACCCAGTGTTTAACCTTAAGGTTGGGGTTGATTATACGCGCCGTCTCCAATGGGATTACATTAATACTTGTCAGTGGAGATAGCGAATGTATAGAGGTCAGTAGTTTCCAGGTTTCTATCGCTGTTCTTATAGTTGGCACAGTTTTGGGCGGGAGCGGTAAATTGTCTCGGATTGTGTGGGCAATCAGAAGTACCTTCAGAGAGTGGCCTCCTGTTAAATATGATTCTATTTCAGGCCAGGAAGAGTGAGGGTAAGGTCCCCCCCAGGCCTTCAAGCATTGGGCCCCAATTGCCTTGTAGTAGATCCATATATTGGGAACTCCCAATCCCCCTTGCAATTTTGGTTTGTATAAAACGTCTTGTGACACTCTAGGTTTCTGACCTTTCCATATGAATCTTAGCATCTGTTTGTGGAATTTTTGCAATGTGACTTAGGGATGGGAATGAACAATGCCCTCAGAAAATACAATATCTTCGGGAGGATAAGCATTTTGTATAAGGTTATTCTACCCAGCCAAGATGGTTCTACCTTACCCAGGGCATCTATTTCTTTTTGTAGGTCGTTCAATAGGGGGAGAAAGTTGATTCTTGCTAAATTGGATATGGGGGAGCAAATCTTCACCCCGAGGTAAGTTATTGCTTCTTCTACCCATTTGAATGGGAATGCTTCCATTATTTGTTTACGGAGGGTTTTGGGGATATTTATACCTAATATGATAGATTTGTCGGTATTGACTTTATAATAAGAAACTTTGCCGAAATCTTCTAATATCTGCATGACCTCTTTCAAGGAGGTTAAGGGGTCTGATAGCATGAGAACTACATCATCAGCAAAAAGACCAATTTTATGCTGACTATTCTGGGTAGTTATTCCACGAATTGTTTCCCTCTCCCTGATTATAGATGCCAAGGGTTCCATTAACATGACAAAAATCAATGGGGACAAAGGGCAGCCTTGTCGAGTGCCTTTAGTTATATCTAATGATTGTGATAACCGTTTCCTAGAACTCTAGCTGAAGGTGACGAATATAGTGCCTGGATAGCCTTCAAGATATGGCCATCAAAACCAAACCTCCTAAGAGTTGCAAAAGCAAACCCCCAATGGATCCTGTCGAATGCCTTCTCCGCATCCAAAGTAAGGAGCAGAGAAGGCACCCGAGAGGACTCCATTACTGACACCACATCAATGATTCTCCGAGTACCATCTGACGTCTGACGTCCTTTTGTGAATCCAGCTTGGTCGTTTTTTATTATGCTAGGGAGGATTTTAAGCAGCCTGTTAGCTAAGATTTTAGCGTATATCTTTGTATCGCTGTTTAACAGGGAAATGGGTCTAAAGTTAGGAGGGGAAGTGGGTTCCTTCCCTGGCTTTGGCAAAGTTACTATGGCAGCTTCCAGCATTTCTGGGAGAAGAGTTCCACTGGCCATAGCTTTGTTAAAAACTGTTAGCATATGGGGCCCCAATATCTGGTAGAAGGTCTGGTATATTCGTTCCCAAAACCGTCCGCTCCTGGTGCCTTTCCTTTCTTGGCCTGTCTTATTGTCTCCTAGTTCCTCTAGGGAGATAGGGGAATTTAATCCCTCTAACTGATCTTTGAAGATAGAAGGAAGCATGGCTCTTGATAAGAAATTATCAATTTCGTCTTGATTCGGTGCATAAGTGGCACCAGAATTTTTTTAGGTTATATAGGTTCTCATAAAATGATTTGAACATATTTGCTACTCATTGGGGGTGGTTTTCCTTAACACATGGAGTCCTAGACTTATAAAGAAACGGGATAGCTGTCTTTACTCTCTGAGGCTTAACCTTCGCGGCCATAAGTCTGCTAGGCTTATTAAAAGTGGAATAATAGGATGCTTTAATAGATGTCATTTGTTTATCGTAGTGAGACATTAAAACGGATCTAAGGTTTTGTCTGGCTACCATTAGTTCTGAATAAGTGTTTGTGTCGTAACCTGATTGAAGGACCAGTTCAAGGGATCTAATTTTTTGGATACTTTCGTCAATTTTCTTATCCTTGGCCTTATTTAGTTGTGCACTAATTTGCATTAGAGTGCCTCTAATTCCAATTTTGTGGGCTACCCATAAGTCTTCAGGGGTGATGTTATCTACATTATTTGTATCAAAAAATTCAAGCATAGCTCTTTCTATCCTTGCCTTTAAGGACGGTAGGTAGAAGATATAAGGTGAATTTCTCCATCTCCTAGTAGGAAGTAGTTTAGGGGATAGATTAAGTTCTAAATAGATTGGAGAATGGTCCGACCAAGTGGCTGTGCCACAGGCTCTGAACCAACTCTCCATGGCTGCTGTGCATAATTGTAATAGTGCTATTTCCTCACTCACAATGCTAGTGGGTGGTGTGAAGGAAGATCTTATTATTATACGTCATGACACGCAAAGGGTCTCGGAGAGGATGGGGGGCCTAGAAGGCAGGTTGATAGTGTGGGACACGTTAAAGTCACTCATTAGAGACTGCTTTAATAAAGGCATTATTGCTCACAACTCCAAACAGAAGGCATATACACAAGTGTTACAAACGAGGGTACAAGACACTGAGCGATGCTTTGTAGATACTGGAACGGGGGAAGCTAAGGCAGACTGGATAGAAGGTAAGGACTTTCTTAAGTCTCACGTGATGGCAACAGCTGAGGCTAAGAAGTTTTTCGTCCAACAGAAATACTTTGAAAGAGGGGAAGGTACGGTTAAGCTGTTAGCCTCGGTAATAAGAGCACAGAGAGAGTAACAGGGTGTGTTCACGGACCTCTTCAAGTGGGGAAATAGTTACTTCAGATCAGGATATTCTAGAGGTCTTTCGGGGATTCTATGAGGACACCTACTCCTCCAGACTAAGTGATAGACCAGAAGATATTGAGAACTTCTTGGACACAATCAATATGCCCACACTCTCCAGAGAACAGAGAAAGATACTAGAAGCCCAGATTAATCTAGAAGAATTAGAGGAGGCCCTTAAAAGAGTGCAGAATGAAAAAGCCCCAGGGGCAGATGGTTTACCGGGTGAGGTCTTTAAAACCTATAGTTCCTTGCTGCTACCAGAATTACTATAAGTAATTAAAGTTGCCAAAGAGATGGGTGAATTACCTAGCTCCATGAGTGATGCAATCATTGTGGTTATACCAATGCCTGGCAAAGACCTGCTATTACCAGATTCTTATAGACCAATATCACTGTTGTGTAATGATGTGAAATTAATAGCTAAAGTACTGGCAAACAGGTTGGTTAGGGTAATACTGGCACTGATTCACGGAGAGCAGACCGGTTTTATGCCAGGCAAGTCAACATCTATTAATCTTAGGCGACTAATTCTAAACCTACAATTACAGCAAGAGGGAGAAGGAAGTAGAGCAATTTTATCACTGGATGCCGCCAAGGCATTTGACAGTGTTAAATGGCCTTTCTTATGGGCGATCATGAGGAAAATGGGATTTGGACCTAAATATATTAAATGGGCACAGATGTTATATGGCTCACCCAGAGCACAAATAAGGGCAAATGGACTTTTGTCTGAGCCTTTTGCTCTTCACAGGGGTACTAGACAGGGGTGCCCATTGTCCCCATTCCTATTCGCTCGGCCATAGAGCCTTTGGCCTGCCTTGTTAGGTCGTCCCCAGACATACAGGGATTTAGCTATGGAACATTGGAGGAACACATTGCCCTTTATGCAGATGATATGCTGCTATTTATAGGAGACGTGGAGCGCTCTCTGGGCCCAATCATGGCTCTGTTGAATGATTTTGGCTGCTACTCTGGGTTAACAATAAATTTGCACAAATCGGTGCTGATGCCATTAGATCCCACCCCACCCAACCTAGACCTGCACCAAATTCAATCGGTTGTTACTTTTAAATACCTAGGCATCTGGATCTCGCCTAGGGTGTTAGAATATGTAACACTTAATATAGACCCTCTGCTTGTGAGAGCGACATCCAAGGTAGATACGTGGTGTCGCCTCCCCCTATCAGCAATAGGACGGATCAACCTATGTAAAATGGTGCTTATGCCTCAATTTTTATATGCTCTCCACAACTCCCCTGTGTGAATTCCAACTGGAATCTTCCATAATATACAAAGATTATTCAGAACACTTATTTGGGGTAAGAAATTGGCCAGAATTCGTTTAGAAACCCTACAAAGAGCTAAAGACCAAGGGGGGTTTGCGGTCCCAAACCTGTGGTTATATTTCCTAGCAGCGCAACTTCAACACCTGAAAGGATGGAGTCTAACAAATGCTAGATCCTCTTCTGAAAAACTGCTGAGATACCATGGCGGTGGTAGACCTCCGCTATACTTGCTAGAACTGGGAACGCAGGGAAGACCACGTGACCGTATATACACTGTGACACTGCTACGTAAACTATGGCAGAAAACTAAGAGTATACTCAGAATGAATGGTTTTACGCGGTTCTCACCGCTGTGGCAAAACCCTGAGCTACAAGAAATAATGCAACTGGAGGGCTTTCAGAGATGGGAGATTAAGGGCATACACGGGATACATCAGCTATATCCGGAGGGTGCTCTCAAAAGCTTTGATCAATTGAGGGAGGAATTTCATCTTACGCACGATTTCTTTTATCAATACCTACAGTTAAGACACGCCTTAGAAACTCAAAATAGGGCTGAAACCATACATGAGCTGATTGAGGATATACTGGCAACAGATGGCACAAAAGGTTATATATCTAGAGCAGTGATGGCAAACCTTTTAGAGACCGAGTGCCCAAACTACAACAAAGACCCACTTATTTATCACAAAGTGCCAACACAGAAATTTAATTTGTGATTTATACTCCCTTCTCTGTCACAGATTTTCATTGATACCAGCACCCTGAGGACACCAATAAAGCAGAAAATAGTCCCAGGTAGAGCTGTCACTTTAAAATAGCTCTGTGCACAGCCATCACTGATCTAGAGTGTATAGTATGCTGTTGGAGGCCCAACATGCACAGAATCCCCTTACCATCCAAGAAAAATGGGAAGAAGATGTAGGACCTTTGACAGATGATCAATGGACTGAGGCACTTTCCATTGTACCCTCACTATCTCTATGTGAGGCTCACCGACTCTCTCAAATAAATTTATTACACAGGGTATATCGTACTCCTCACTGGCCATACAGGGTTGGTCTGCGTGAAGTGGACTTGTGTCCCGGATGCGGTATGGAGTATGCCCACATACTTCATATGCTGTGGGAATGTAGAAAACTCAAAAGATTTTGAGGAGAAGTATTAAGGCTGATTACCAAAGTGTATGGAGTGACACTGACGGCATCCCCGGTAGTTTGTCTGCTAGGGCAGGATAATTTGGAAGATGGAGTAATTGTGGGCATCAGTAGAATTCTATATCAAGCGAGGAAGCTTATTGCTATGTACTGGCTTCGCCCTTGTGCACAAAGGCTGGAGGCATAAGTTAAAAAACTTAACAACATTATAAGGCTGGAAAAGAATATTTATTGTAAATGTAAAGCAAATACAAAATTCGAACGCATTTGGGGCATCTGGCTGGATTCCCCGGGACTCCCCTCGCTACACCTGAGGCGCCATCCCCTATCAGCATTCATGTAGAGTGTTTGTACTGTTAAGAATATGATACTTTGTAATTGCTAAATGCTATGTATGTATTATTCGATATTGTATCGAAATCCTGTAATGCCATTATTACTATGCAATTGCACCGGAAGGGTATGGGCCGGGGGGTGGGTATTTGTGTCAGAGGGTGGGAGGGGGAAGTGGGAAGTTGTGGTTATGTATAAAATGTTTTAAAAAACTGATAAAAAAAAGATTTGATAAAATAAAGATAAAGTTCCTTGAGGCATTAATAATTGGACAAGAACAGTGCCCCTGTACCTTTGGATAAGATCCCCCCCCCCCATGTTGTGCCAGGGCAACATTTTCCCATTGAAGTTCCCCAGATTGCTACTAAAGGGGGTTAGGAAAGACTACATATATTATTGCGAGACCTGCCCTGACAAACTACTTGGCCAAAGCATGTAAGAGTGCATCAGGATAAACGATACAAATCCCCTGGTATATTTCACCACCTAATGCACAATGCATTCACAATTTACATAGTTTAGGAATTCTTGTAACAACTGTAAGGTCAAATTTCTCACTTATACCCCTTGATTATTTCCTTCAAGGTTGCAGTTTGCAAACTAGGGTCTCCAAGTGATGTACACTCACCGGCCACTTTGTTAGGTACACCATGCTAGTAACGGGTTGGACCCCCTTTTGCCTTCAGAACTGCCTCAATTCTTCGTGGCATAGATTCAACAAGGTGCTGGAAGCATTCCTCAGAGATTTTGGTCCATATTGACATGATGGCATCACACAGTTGCCGCAGATTTGTCGGCTGCACATCCGTGATGCGAATCTCCCCTTCCACCACATCCCAAAGATGCTCTATTGGATTGAGATCTGGTGACTGTGGAGGCCATTTGAGTACAGTGAACTCATTGTCATATTCAAGAAACCAGTCTGAGATGATTCCAGCTTTATGACATGGCGCATTATCCTGCTGAAAGTAGCCATCAGATGTTGGGTACATTGTGGTCATAAAGGGATGACATGGTCAGCAACAATACTCAGGTAGGCTGTGGTGTTGCAACGATGCTCAATTGGTACCAAGGGGCCCAAAGAGTGCCAAGAAAATATTCCCCACACCATGACACCACCACCACCAGCCTGAACCGTTGATACAAGGCAGGATGGATCCATGCTTTCTTGTTGTTGATGCCAAATTCTGACCCTACCTTCCGAATGTTGCAGCAGAAATCGAGACTCATCAGACCAGGCAACGTTTTTCCAATCTTCTACTGTCCAATTTCGATGAGCTTGTGCAAATTGTAGCCTTAGTTTCCTGTTCTTAGCTTAAAGGAGTGGCACCCGGTGTGGTCTTCTGCTGCTGTAGCCCATCTGCCTCAAAGTTCGACGTTCAGAGAAGCTCTTCTGCCTACCTTGGTTGTAACGGGTGGCGATTTGAGTCACTGTTGCCTTTCTATCAGCTCGAACCAGTCTGCCCATTCTCCTCTGACCTCTGGCATCAACAAGACATCCGCCTACAGAACTGCCGCTCACTGGATGTTTTTTCTTTTTCGGACCATTCTCTGTAAACCCTAGAGATGGTTGTGCGTGAAGATCCCAGTAGATCAGCAGTTTCTGAAATACTCAGACCAGCCCTTCTGGCACCAACAACCATGCCCCGTTCAAAGGCACTCAAATCACCTTTCTTCCCCATACAGATGCTCGGTTTGAACTGCAGGAGATTGTCTTGACCATGTCTACAGAAATCGGAACACCAGAGGATGCACTTAGACTCACTAATAGTTAATCTGTCAAACCATATACTTACCCCTGCAGAATCCTCAGTCCTTAGAAAGGGGTTATCTTTCGTCCCCACTAACAAATGTGATACCTTTCACTGGTATAAGGACATACAATTATTTTTACGTAAATTGCGATGGCACAAATTCTTAAAAATTAAAGAAAGAAAAGAATGCCAGGACCTAGGGATATCTAGTGACATCCTGGCAGATGTGCATCTTTTAGACAGTCTATCCATTCCATTACCAACCACGGCGGGAAAAGGTCCCTTCACAAACCTAAAAAAACAGGAGCACAAAAACTCCCCCAATAGGTGATATTTCAAGTATTGACATTTTCGCACGACTTATACTTCATGACCTAGACCAGTGGTGGCGAACCTATGGCACGGGTGCCAGAGGTGGCACTCAGAGCCCTCTCTATGGGCACCAGCGCCATCACCCCAGTGCAGAGTTTTCCAGACAGGACTCAGGGCCTCTTGCAGTCCCAGGCAGCCCAGGACCCTAGAATGAAGCTACAATCATAATCCAAACTTCTTTTCCTTCTTTCTACTGTATTGGTGTCCTCGGGTACCTATACAATTTAAACGTAACAGAGCAGGGAGTAATAAGTTACTACTTAAATTTTTGCATCGGCATTTCGAGAAAAATATGTGGGTTTTGGTTGTAGTTTGGGCACTCGGTGTCTAAAAGGTTTGCCATCACTGACCTAGACAAAGCAGACCCAAGATCTAAAACTACCAACTGTAACAAAGAGGAAATTATGGCCTTATCCTTACTTGAAAAAGACCGCAATATCACTATTAAACCATCAGACATGGGTGGTAATATATTAATTATGCAGTCAGAAGACTATCGCACAATGTGCCTTAGCCTTCTTAACGATAAGGAAGGCTACTCTAACCTTACAAAAAACCCTACAGAACAGTTCTTGGATGAATTACGTAACATCATCAAAAGAGCATTAACCAAGGAACTCATCAACCAAGAAGAATATGACTTCCTCCTACCCAGACATCCCGTGATGGCCACTTTCTATGGGCTTCCCAAACTACATAAGGGTACCAACCCTCTGAAAAGTCGTCCCATAATATCGGGAGTAGGGTCACTCTGTCAGAATGTAGGTATCTATATCGACAAGGTACTTGCCCCCTTTGTTACAGCTTTACCATCCTAAACCCGAGACACTACCGATTTACTCAAAAGATTGGATGGTCTTAACATCGGACCAAACACCTTACTCGCCAGCATAGACGTGGAGGCCCTTTATTCCTCCATCCCACACAATTTGGGACTAAAGGCAGTTGAGTTTTATCTCAACACCAGGGGTAACCACTGCAAGGCACACAGCTTTTTTATTCTAGAACTACTAGAATTCTCCTTAATCAACAACTTCTTCACCTTCAATGGCAGAGTGTACCACCAGCTCAGGGGCACAGCTATGGGGAGTTCGTGCGCTCCAAAATACGCTAATTTGTTCCTGGGCTGGTGGGAACACTGCTGCATCTTTGGTGGGGAGGAAGTTGGCCCCAGACACATTGACATGGCGAGCCTGTGGGCCCGTTACATTGATGAGGTCTTTATAAAATGGGAAGGCTCATCTGACCAGTTTAAACAGCTAGTAAACGACCTGAATGACAATACCCTGGGACTCAGGTTTACGTATGAGATTCAGACATCACGCATCCCTTTCTTGGATGTTATGATCCAAAAAAACAACCAGGGCGAACTGGAGACCTCCATATTCAGGAAACCAACATCCACTAACTCACTCCTCAGGTTGGAGTCTAATCACCCCCCTGCCCTCAAGAGAGGTATTCTATTTGGACAATACCTTAGAGCCCGGAGGAATTGCTCAACATTGAGTGAATTCCACAAAGAAGCTAATGAACTTCGTTCAAGATTCCTAGCACGCGGTTATCCCAACACAATACTTAAATCAGCATACAAAAAAGCACAAACCTTAGACCAGTCTCCTCACCAGTCAACCAAGACCCACAACATCACAGACCATAAGACTCATTGGCACTTATGATGGGGGGACCGATACCATACGCCAAATATTGAACAAATATTGGCATATACTAAGAATGGACCCTGACCTATCCCCCGTAACTACAGAACACCCCTCGATCACCTTTAGGAGGGGACGTAACATCAGGGACAGGGTAGTCCACAGTCACTATGTGAGACCCAAACCTGACCAGACGTGGCTCACCCAAACCAGCAAGGGCTGTTACCGATGTAGTAGCTGTGTCGCTTGCAAGGTAGTGAAAACCTGCAAGAGGTTTACGAGTAATACGACAGGACTCTCATATGATATCAACCATTTCATCAATTGCAAATCCCTAGGGGTTATCTATCTAGCCACCTGTAAATGCGGTAAACAATACATAGGTAAGACCTTCCGTGAATTCTGGCGCAGGGTCGGCGAACACCTAGGCGACATCAGACCCAATAGAGACAAACCACTGGCCAGACACATGCATGAGGAACATGGTGGCAACTCAACAGGCCTATTCTTCATCGGCATTGACCTGGTGAAACCACCAGAAAGAGGGGGTGACTGGGACCGCTACCTCAGACAAAAGGAAACGAGATTTTCAGACTTAAGACTGAATCCCCATTAGGCCTCAATGAAAAATTGAGCTTTGCATGTTTTCTATAAAATAACCCATTAAATAACTTTTGGTTACCCCTCCGCCCCCCCCCCCCTCCTCCCATACTGTATCAGGCACATCCATCTCTTTATTTTACTTTGTTCCTCTTACAAGCACCTACTCATCACCCACATGTGACCTCACGACCACTGAGACAAATATGCCAAGAATCCCTACTACCTTTATCTGCACCCATCATGTGCTATTATACCCATGCTGGGCTGCTACCACCATGCGGAGGTGTTTTATTCTACCCCGCTTTATCATCTCATTAGGCGCCCGTACTAACATGTTTATACTTACCTTAGCCTTGACTCCTCCCCGCTGCCGCCCGTCTCCACCCCCCGAGTGGGAATCCACCCACTCTTTGGTGGGGACCTGGGCGACAGTGCGCACGCGCCGGGCACATGCGCACTGACACCGGCATCCTGCCGGTTGTGCGCATGGGTTATCCGCACCCTCCAGCCGCCGTGTACCTGACGCGTGCGGCCGCGCCGCCCATCGAGGCAGCCTCCCAATCAAATGCAATGATTGGCTGGTGCCCATGAGCGCCGTCGTTGGGGGCGGGGCCAGGCACTCCTCCTAATTATGGCGCGCTCTTTAAAATCCTCGGCACTCAGACTCATACCAGGAGATCCCACTGGACCCAATGGCTTAGATCAGGAGCAGATACTACACTCCCTAAGCCCACTTTGCCTGGCTACATCGCCTTACCCGCTAAGTTGCCCCCACAAGGGACAAGGTAAGATCAAGTGTTTTCTATGCATACCATTCTCATTGCACATGCATCCTAATAGGTCTATAACTAAAACAAACTCCCCATCTGTTAATAGGACGTTTGTTGGATGAACCCAATGATCCCCTGACGAGCCCCATAGGGCGAAACAAGCCTTATCGGGATTCGGGTTTCATACTCCTCTCAGGACTTGCATCCCACAACATAGGAGCCACAACTCTCTTTGTCGGCACCTCTGTGATACTATAAGGACCATAACCTGACTCTACCTGCCAATTAGGTCTATAACAGGGCCAGTCATTGCAGGGTCAGGTTCCAGTCGGGCCTGTGGTTAAATAGGACCATAGTCCCGAGGCTAGGCTACCAGGGTATACTAGATTTGCGTCCAAAACTAGGGTTTAATAGGGACTTATTTTGTGACTACAGTGTCATTTTAAACCCTAACCCATACGGACATAACGCTTATCTTCTCACCCTAAACCTTTCGTTTCCTGTGCACTCCTTTTGGATTATCCATCTACCCCACCGTGACCACTTACCATCTCTTCACTGACTCTGGGGTACCCCGCAATACCACATCCTAAGGAGCCCCACAGAGCCCATATTCGGAAGTTTATTGAGACGTACACAGTCCCGGAGGTGAGCCCATCTTCTTATCATATACTATAACTTTCAGGACAACCCGAGCCGACTCTCACACCTCTTGATCTATCTCATTTTCAGATCGATCATTGATGCCGAGGACTCGAATATGCAAAGCAAAAGATCCGAAAACACACTTTTGTTGTAAATAGCTGTAAATAAACACGCACTATCATACTTTCAAATCACGAGTTGTACTTTTCTTTATTAGCTTTTACGTGATCATTTGAGGGCTATCTCAGTAGACCCCCTGAGAAACCCAATACGTATTATGACCATGTCTACATGCCTAAAGGCACTGAGTTGCCGCCATGTGATTGGCTGATTAGAAATGAAGTGTTAACGAGCAGTTGGACAGGTGTACCTAATAAAGTGGCCGGTGAGTGTACTTTCCAAAAAGGTACTCCAAACACAAGTAAAGGATTACTGTCAAATATGGCTTTTAAAAGCCAAACATCCCTCTTTCCCTTCTGAGCCCTACTGCATGCCCATATAACATTTCAAATGCACATGTGGGGCCAGAGGTCACATTAAGGCCTCACCATGCGTCATAGACTTTTATACTGTTTATATGTGAATTCTTGCCTCAAGCCCGTCCTGCGAGATGACATCAGGAACGCAAATGTGGAGTCCCAATGGGTGGAGATAAGAGGAGGGAAAAAGAATAATAAAATATTACTAGGGGTTTGTTATAAGGCTCCAAATATAATGGAGGCAGCAGAGGAAACGCTGATAAGTGAAATGGATGCGGCTTCAAAGCATGGTGAAGTACTTATCATGGGGGACTTCAATTACCCAGATATTGACTGGGGGGCAGAAACCTGCAGGTCCTTCAAAGGTAGCAGGTTCTTGTCAACAACAAAAGACAATTACCTGTCGCAACTAGTCCTGGAGCCAACAAGAGGGGGGGCACTGCTGGACCTTATCCTTACCAACAGACCTGATAGGGCATCAAAACTACAGGTTGGGGGGAACCTGGGGAATAGTGATCATAATATCATTGATTTTGCATTACGCTTTACTAAGCACGTTAGTGAAGGGGCAACCAACACTCTAAACTTCAGGAGGGCAAATTTTCATCAACTAAGGGAAGACCTTAAAGGCATAGACTGGGATAATGCTCTCAAGGACAAAAGCCTCCCCCAAAAATGGGACTTTTTCTCATATATTCTGAAAAAGTCCTGTGAGAAACACATACCTTATGGGAAAAAGCATAAAAGGAACAAGAAAAACCCTATGTGGCTAACTAGTCTTGTAAGGAAAGCAATAAGCGAGAAAGATAAAGCGTTTAAGGTGCTAAAACGTGAAGGTAGCGATGAGGCTTTACAGGATTATAGAGAGAAAAATAAATCCTGTAAAAAGCAGATAAAGGCCGCAAAAATAGAGACTGAGAGAAATATTGCCAGGGAGAGCAAAAATAATCCCAAATTATTTTTCAAGTATATAAATGATAAGAAACTAAAAACAGAGCGTGGGTCCCCTTAGAAATAACATGGGGGTCATGGTGGAAGGAGATGAGGAAAGGGCCAATCTACTGAATGTCGCCTTCTCAACTGTCTTTACCCAGGAAAATCCCCTGGTGGAAGACACAATGAGGAATAATGTAAAATCTTTTTATAATGTCAACAGTTTAACCCAGGAAGAGGTACGGCGCCGCCTCGCAACCACTAAGATAGATAAATCACCTGGGCCAGATGGCATACACCCCCGGGTTCAGCATGAATTATGTACCGTGATAGACAAACTGTTATTTTTAATATTTGAAGATTCACTGAGGACTGGTTATGTTCCACAGAAATGGCGCATAGCAAATGTGGTACCAATATACAAAAAAGGATCAAATAGCGATCCTGGAAACTACAGACCCGTAAGTCTAACTGCTGTGGTGGGGAAAATATTTGAGGGGTTTATTAGAGATGCTATCCTGGAGTTTCTCACTGTGCACAACCTTATAACCCAGCGTCAGCATGGGTTTATGAGAGATCGGTCCATTCTCAGATTGGGTTGATGTTATTTTTTATTAATGACCTTGTAGTGGGTTTACACAGTCAAGTTTCAATATTTGCAGATGATACTAAGCTGTGTAAAGTAATAAATACTGAGGTCGATAGTTTAGCATTACAGAGGGATTTGTGGAAGCTTGAGGGATGGGCAGAGAAATGGTTGATGAGGTTTAATGTAGATAAATGTAAAGTTATGCACTTGGGCCATGGAAACAAAAAGTATAATTATGTTCTAAACGGTCAATTACTTAGTAAAACTGAAGCTGAAAAGGACTTGGGCGTATTGGTGGATGGTAATCTTAATTTTAGTGACCAGAGCCAGGCGGCTGCTGCTAAAGCAAATAAAATAATGGGATGTATCAAGAGAGGAATAGATTCTCATGATAAAGACATAGTTCTGCCCTTATACAAATCCCTGGTCAGACCACACATGGAATATTGTGTACAGTTTTGGGCACCAGTGTATAAAAAGGATATAATAGAGCTGGAACGGGTGCAGAGGAGAGCAACCAGGATTATTAGGGGAATGGGGGGACTAGAATACAATGACAGATTACAAAATTTGGGATTATTCAGTTTAGAAAAAAGACGACTGAGGGGAGACCTCATTACAATGTACAAATACCTGAACGGACAGTACAAGGATCTCTCCAAAGATCTTTTTATACCTCGGCCTGTGACCAGGACAAGGGGGCATCCTCTACGCCTAGAGGAGAGGCGATTCTACCATCACCATAGACAAAGGTTCTTTACTGTAAGAGCAGTGAGACTATGGAACTCTCTGCCGCAGGAGGTTGTTATGGCAGACTCTATGTACATGTTCAAGAGAGGCCTGGATGCCTTTCTGGAGAGAAAAAATATCACGGGTTATGGGGATAAAACATTTATTTAATTCTTGAAGGTTGGACTTGATGGACTTGCGTCTCCTTCCAGCCTTATATACTATGACACTATGATTACCCCCCAAAATAATTGCCATGCGCTTCCCTTCCCTGTAGCGCGCAGGCTGAGCGGCCCGGCGCGCGCTGCAAAAGAGGTAAATGTCTGTAGCGCGATCACAGCGCGCGCCGGGCCGCTCAGCGGGACACGTGACACAGTGATCAGAGTCATCAGCGCTCCGGAGCAAGAGCCCAGGCCCCGGGAGACCTGTGGACAGCGGGGCTGCTGCTCCCTGTCCTGCTCCATCTCCTTACCTGCCCGCAGCTGCCTGCGTTTATGTCGGGACTTAAGAGCAAGGCCGGGTGAGTGTGCGCAGTGTGTAGTGGAGTGGAGTGGAGTGGAGTGTGTGCGCAGTGTGTAGTGGAGTGGAGTGGAGTGTGTGCGCAGTGTGTAGTGGAGTGGAGTGGAGTGGAGTGTGTGCGCAGTGTGTAGTGGAGTGGAGTGGAGTGTGTGCGCAGTGTGTAGTGGAGTGGAGTGGAGTGGAGTGTGTGCGCAGTGTGTAGTGCAGTGGAGTGGAGTGGAGTGTGTGCGCAGTGTGTAGTGGAGTGGAGTGGAGTGTGTGCGCAGTGTGGAGTGGAGTGGAGTGTGTGCGCAGTGTGGAGTGGAGTGGAGTGTGTGCGCAGTGTGGAGTGGAGTGGAGTGTGTGCAGTGTGTAGTGGAGTGTAGTGGAGTGTGTGCGCAGTGTGTGCGCAGAGTGTAGTGGAGTGTGTGCGCAGTGTGGAGTGGAGTGGAGTGTGTGCGCAGTGTGGAGTGGAGTGGAGTGTGTGCGCAGTGTGTAGTGGAGTGGAGTGTGTGCGCAGTGTGGAGTGGAGTGGAGTGTGTGCGCAGTGTGGAGTGGAGTGGAGTGTGTGCGCAGTGTGGAGTGGAGTGGAGTGTGTGCGCAGTGTGGAGTGGAGTAGAGTGTGTGCGCAGTGTGTAGTGGAGTGGAGTAGAGTGTGTGCGCAGTGTGTAGTGGAGTGGAGTAGAGTGTGTGCGCAGTGTGTAGTGGAGTGGAGTAGAGTGTGTGCGCAGTGTGTAGTGGAGTGGAGTAGAGTGTGTGCGCAGTGTGTAGTGGAGTGGAGTGTGTGCGCAGTGTGTAGTGGAGTGGAGTGTGTGCGCAGTGTGTAGTGGAGTGGAGTGTGTGCGCAGTGTGTAGTGGAGTGGAGTGGGTGCGCAGTGTGTAGTGTAGTGGAGTGTGTGCGCAGTGTGTAGTGTAGTGTAGTGGAGTGTGTGCGCAGTGTGTAGTGTAGTGGAGTGGAGTGTGTGCGCAGTGTGTAGTGTAGTGGAGTGGAGTGTGTGCGCAGTGTGTAGTGTAGTAGAGTGGAGTGTGTGCGCAGTGTGTAGTGTAGTAGAGTGGAGTGTGTGCGCAGTGTGTAGTGTAGTAGAGTGGAGTGTGTGCGCAGTGTGTAGTGTAGTAGAGTGGAGTGTGTGCGCAGTGTGTAGTGTAGTGGAGTGTGTGCGCAGTGTGTAGTGTAGTGGAGTGTGTGCGCAGTGTGTAGTGTAGTGGAGTGTGTGCGCAGTGTGTAGTGTAGTGGAGTGTGTGCGCAGTGTGTAGTGTAGTGGAGTGTGTGCGCAGTGTGTAGTGTAGTGGAGTGTGTGCGCAGTGTGTAGTGTAGTGGAGTGTGTGCGCAGTGTGTAGTGTAGTGGAGTGTGTGCGCAGTGTGTAGTGTAGTGGAGTGTGTGCGCAGTGTGTAGTGTAGTGGAGTGTGTGCGCAGTGTGTAGTGTAGTGGAGTGTGTGCGCAGTGTGTAGTGTAGTGGAGTGTGTGCGCAGTGTGTAGTGTAGTGGAGTGTGTGCGCAGTGTGTAGTGTAGTGGAGTGTGTGCGCAGTGTGTAGTGTAGTGGAGTGTGTGCGCAGTGTGTAGTGGAGTGGAGTGTGAGCGCAGTGTGCGCGGCGTATTACCAAAATTTTCATACTCCTCCTCGGGTAAAAATACTCCTCAAAAATGGTGAGAGGAGTATTTTTACCCTTCTGGAAAAATGTTAGTGCGACCTCTGTGTGGGGCAATTCTAGGATTGGAAGAAATAGTTACATATATTTTGGGTGTTGTTTCATCTTTAGGGGTAAAATTAAAATTATAACTGAGAGGCTTTGAGAGTGTTTCCAGAGCCCATCAGTGATGTCTTTTCACTTGATGTTAAATCGAGCAAAACAAGTCTCCTTCTCTCCAACTCCCTGTGCAATCTAGCAGTAGCAGGAAGTGCAAGGGGAGGGGGGCTGACCTGCTCTTTTCATTGTAATGAGTGAAGGCCATGTGAGGACTTAATTTTTGTGGGATGAGATGCATTTTTCACTGATATAATTTTGGGGTTGATATGCCCTAGTAATGAAAATTTATGAACTTTAATTGTGGGAGGTTGGAGAAAAAAACATCAATTCTGTAAACATTTTTTTTTGTGTGTTCACCGTATATACTAACTTATATGTTATCTTCATTCTATGGGTCAGTACAAGAACGGCAAGTTCTATATGTTTTTTCTTCGGTTTTATTTTCACACAACTCCTGACTCCCCTTATCTAGTCTCCTATCACTTGCTCCACACTGAATGGTTCCCTATGTGTTGCAGTATCATGATAACACATAATCGCTGCAATTCGACCAATTATCATATTGATATCACTGCTCAACTTATCTAAAAATGAACAAAAATAGCCTCTCCCCCCTCCACACATGTGGTATCCTCAGGGGGTATGGGGCTGTACTGTTTCCAAAGTGTCATCACTTAATAGATACCACATATTAGAAATAAACTGGAACTACCTCGATCTGGTCTTGTATCTGGAAAACGATCTCTTTGTGAACTGTAGGTGCCAAGCTGCCGGTGCTCAGTTCCCTATGCAGACAGAAGGTTCAATCAACCAAAATAGAGTGATGGAGCGGCACTCACCAAATGTGTTTAAGCTTTATTAGCAGAATAACAATACGGACATACTGCAGACCGTGACAGGCCATTTTGCGCCAAATGGGCGCTTTCTCTAGTCTACGTCACGTGTCTGGGACCCGCCTAGAAATACATGCCTCCCATGACGCATTATCCCAGCAAACACAATACAACATTGTTATTATACAACAAGAGCGATCTTGCATAGCCTAATACAGTTTGAATAATCTGGGAGCCGACAATAACACGGCTCCCATGACGTGAGCGTTGTCTAGGGAGCTCACTACAGCATCGTTACACTACAGTGGAATCGATCCATATAAAATCTTGCCATGTTAAACAACATGTATACCAACTTTGCAACACTTTAGAAACGGAGGGAAAAAGAATCGCATCATCAATCTATATATGTCCCATCATAGCAACATTCGGGTAAGATATCTCCAATAATCAAAATAGCTACAATATACATATTAGTACTAATGTATGTTCCAAAACTATGAGCACAGTGACTAATTTCGTACAGTATACATATTCATTGACAGCATCTTGCCAATCAGTCGGTTTCTAGAAATACAGGCGGTCCCCTACTTAAGAACACTCGACTTACATACGACACCTAGTTACAAACGGACCTCTGGATGTTGGTAATTTACTGTACTTTAGTCCTAGACTACAATAATCAGCTGTAACTTATCAAAGGTGTCTGTAATGAGGCCTTATTGTTAATCCTGATTCTTATGACAACCCAACATTTTTAAAAATCCAATTGTCACAGAGACCAAAATAGTTCTGGCTGGGATTACAATGATAAAATATACAGTTCCGACTTACATACAAATTCAACTTAAGAACAAACCTACAGACCCCATCTTGTATGTAACCCGGGGACTGCCTGTATACATAAAGTGTAACCGTCATTCTGAGCAAAAAACACTAAAAAACAATTCTGCTCCAGGTGTCCCTGGGAATCAGTCCTCAAATTATTTTGCCTCTCGGTCCTCATTAAGTA
This sequence comes from Engystomops pustulosus, assembly GCF_040894005.1. NCBI lineage: Eukaryota > Metazoa > Chordata > Amphibia > Anura > Leptodactylidae > Engystomops > Engystomops pustulosus. Next base: position 128,990,067 of record NC_092415.1, on the reverse strand, counting down.
CCTTTTTTTGGCCCATAGCAACCATGGTTTCAAGCTCTCAAAAAAACTACAAACAGCAAGAAGGAGGGGCGGGACCTGCCTCCTATCACCTCATCACAAGCATGTGCTGCAGACCAATGAATCCTTATCCATCTCATATTTATTTATCCCATATCTATCTATATCTATTATCTAGTCATATCTATCTATGTATATCCTATCTTTCTATGTATATCATATCTATGTATATCAGCTTGAAGACTTGGAGAGTCTCTCCTCCCATTTCCTGCTGTGGAGTGTGAGGTGATGGGGGAGGGGGGGCTGTGATCGATCTGCAGTTTGTGTCTGTGTGGATTATTTGTTTACATACAAGTGTAGGGAAAGCTGAGGGAGAGATGAGAGAAGAGTTGGGTGTGTCTGTCTACGTAGTCAGCAGCTCAGTGAAGTCGGAATGTGCCTAGCAACAGCTATCTAAGGAGTCACTAACAACAGGGGGAAGGCTGCAGAATACAAGAGAAAGGAGCAAAATTCGGGTAACTAATCCAATTGCAAAAGGGCTTAAAATTACCTGCCCTACAACATATCAAAAGTTTTTTTGAAATGACGGTTACACTTTAAATCATTACATTTATTCAGACCTAGTCTACCCGTGGTGTCAAATCTGATGATGTGTTTTGCCTCTTGTCGTAACGAATCACAGGCCCCATCTCCTCCCAAAGGATTAGCCTCCACCCTCTCTAAGCCAGCGAACTGTACAACCCCTGGATCTCCTCCATACTGTTCCCTTATATGTTCTATCACCCAAGGGCCACAGTTACCTGTATCAATTGATTTATAGTGTTCCCTTAAGCGCACAAACAGCTTCCGAATGGTCTTGCCTATGTAGAACCATTTCAATGGGCACCAAACGATGTACACACGTTGTTCTACAGGTAATAGATCTATTCACTTTCCATGCAATACCTCCTAAATTAATAAATTTCCATGTATGCCTTGGATGGAAGCTATCATATCGTAACAAAGAGTTAGTCGCTGTTGGCTTTCAGAGTGTAGTAGTATTCAATTTTCCTTCCACTAGACTCATTCTCAGGTCAAGGAAGTCCAACTCATGGCCACAAAACACTGATGTGAACCGCATGTTCATATCATTTGTTTGATTTAAATATTCCACAAAGTGATAAAAGTCATCCTCTAACCGGTCCCACTGGGCAAGAAAGGTTGTCTACAAATCTGAAAAATTCCAAAGAAAGCACAAATTTACTTTCAAGAACGACCCAAAAAATATTTGCATAAGTACAGGCAACAGGAGTGCCCATGGCCATACCAGTATTTTGGATATACCACCTATCATCAAACATAAATGCATTATGAGCAAGTACAAAACGCCTTAGGAATCCCTGGAACTGCTATTTTTTGGGAATCATAAGCTTCTTTGATAATGGTCTTTATCCATCTCGCCATGGAAGCCTTATATGCTTTAAGTCAGGATTACAGAGAGAAAAGAAAGCACTACGGGCACAGCCAGCACAATAGCGGACCCTTATCAGTCGATAGGAACAGTGGATGGGTATGTGCGGAGATTGTCGCTATATCACAGCGGCTGTGCTCTGACTCCCGAAAGGTCACTGCCTTGAGAAAGCGCCGGCTGGCGCGAAACGGCCCGTTGGCTTTGCGGCACTGCGTGCCCCCCCTGTGTACCCTCCATATGAACTTTGAATAAAGAAGATTGCTTTAACGAATGGTGAGTGCCACTCCGCCTCTTTACTTATTGCTTATATGCTTTAAGGCCTCTGTTTTTCCCACTAAACTGTAGCAGTCCTTTCGCCATGACTGGTTAATTTCTAGTAAAAGAGAAGAATCCTTCTGACATCCAGGAAGTGCCATTTTCTTTCTTGTGGAGATTTTGACAGAAGGTAGATAATATAATCTCTTGGTTCAGATGGAAACTTGAATAATAACAATTATTTATTTATATAGCGCACACAGATTACGCAGCGCTGCACAAAGCATGTCAAAATGAACCAACCTTTGGAATAAAATTTTTATCAAGCATTGGAAACTCTTTTCAAGTAAGGCTCTTTGGTGGAGAGCGCCTGTATTTCCCCCAAATGCCTGGCTGACATAAGGGCTATTAGAAATGTTATTATTAACAAATATTTGCAGAGGTTCAAAAGCAGGACCAGTATGGTAGTTCAAGACTACAGATAAATTCCAACTAGGAAAATATGTTCTAAAGGTAGGTTTGAGTCTAGAGGTAGCATTTACAAACCTTTTAATCCACTGATGTTAAGCCAATGGTTTAATCAAAGAATGCACTTAAAGCCAAAATCTGTACCTTCAAAGAGCTGGTTTTCAAGCCTTTATCAAATCCTGCTTGAATAAAGTCTAGTACCTGAGAGATATAAGGGGAAGATTGATCAGGACCATTAAGACTACAGAATGAATTAAACTTTTTCCAGATACATGAGTAAATAGAAAAAGTAACTGGTTTGCGACTTTCCTTTAAAGTTGTAATGACTTTATACGACAATGCTTTGGTCCTTAGCAATTCACTCTCAGGATCCAAGCTGACGACTGGAGAGCCTGGGGATTTGGATGGAGGACTGGACCCTGGAACAGAAGGTCTCGACGAGGAATGGTTTGTCTAAGGCCATCTTTTATAGAAACCACACCTTTTTTTGGCCACAATAGTACAACAAGGATTACAGTCGCCTTATCTCTGAATTTTTTGAACCTCTCTTGATATTACTGGTATCGGAGGAAAAGCATACTTTAGGGAAGCCTCCCATGGCTGACAGAATGCATTGAAGTTGTTCCGTTTAAAGAAAAGAAATGTTCCACTTTTGTATTGTTTCAGGTAGCAAACAGATCTTTGGAGTCCCCCATTTTTGTTTAAGTTTTAGTTGTTCAAACACCACTTGTTTTGGTTGATGGTCTTCCTGTGGAGATAGTCTGCTATCACATTTTCTTCCACTTTCAAGTGGACTGCCAATGTCGACTGTCGATGGTTGTTTGGCGAGGATGAAATTTCTGGGAGGAAGGGATGTTAATTCTTTCCTGTAACCATCTTCCAACAATGTTAGTATCCAAGGGTTTTGTGTAATTCTTGTCCATTGTTGGTGAAATTTCATGAGTCTTCCTCCCACCCTGGCGTCAATTCCTGAAGGATGGAGTGGCATTACTGGAGCTAAGGAGAAAACCTCTTCCTCTGTCTCCTTTGGGGTAACTCCATTTCCCCTGCTTTCCTTTCCGTCTAAATGGAAACTTCTTTACCCTAGATTCCCAAAAGGGCAGTTTTTTTCTGGGTTGTTTTGGCTTCTGGGAAGCCCTTTTTTCTATCCTCCACTTTTTCTCAAGGTGGTTTCCAGCTCAGGTCCAAAAAGATATTCTCTCCTGGAAATGGAAGTCGACAGAGTTTAGATTTAGAGCTAAAATCTCTACTGTCTTAACCAGAGTGTTCTCCTGGTGTAGTTTGATAGGGCTCCTTCCTTTGCGCCGAATCTTACTCCCTCCACCGATGCATCAGCAATGAAGGCGGATGCCAATTTAAGTGTAGGAATGGTCACCAGAAGCACGTCTCTTTGTGTCCATCCTTAATGTGGTTTTCCAGTTCCGAAAAAAAAGGGTTCCAAGGAAGCTGCCTACATAATGCATTGTTTGCAAGAGCTTTCATTCTATGAGGATAAAGGGGGAGGGGGGGGGGGGCACAAGAGGTAAAAGAGCTTGTATAATGGTACAGCTATTATAAAAAAAAATCCAGGACGTCATGGTGGACTAAAGGAAACCGGATTACCGGCGAGGCCAATTTACATTTTCCTTAGTGTCCCCCATGACGGCCCCATCTGAAGACGTACTAGATAATGAGGTATTTTTTTTAGGGAGAGACTACGGCTTGTAGAATTATTCTCCCAAACAGCAAGTCTCTGGTAGATTGCAAGTCCAAATGATAATGTTTAGCAAAAGTCCCTGCATTGGACAAGGTGGCGGCTTTGTATATTTGTTCTATATATGCTCCTGCCCAAGTAGCAGCCATTGTCCAGTTCTAGCTCCTGCCCAAGTAGCAGCCATTGTCCAGTTCTAGTTCCCCCCCTCCCTCCTGCCGCCAAGTTCTAGTTCCCCCCCTCCCTCCTGCCGCCAAGTTCTAGTTCCCCCCCTCCCTCCTGCCGCCAAGTTCTAGTTCCCCCCCTCCCTCCTGCCGCCAAGTTCTAGTTCCCCCCCTCCCTCCCTCCTGCCGCCAAGTTCTATTCCCCCCCCCCTCCCTCCTGCCGCCAAGTTCTATTCCCCCCCCCCTCCCTCCTGCCGCCAAGTTCTATTCCCCCCCCCCTCCCTCCTGCCGCCAAGTTCTATTCCCCCCCCCTCCCTCCTGCCGCCAAGTTCTATTCCCCCCCCCTCCCTCCTGCCGCCAAGTTCTATTCCCCCCCCCTACCTCCTGCCGCCAAGTTCTAGTCCCCCCCCCTCCCTCCTGCCGCCAAGTTCTAGTTCCCCCCCTTCCTCCTGCCGCCAAGTTCTAGTTCCCCCCCTCCCTCCTGCCGCCAAGTTCTAGTTCCCCCCCTCCCTCCAAGTTCTAGTTCCCCCCCTCCCTCCTGCCGCCAAGTTCTAGTTCCCCCCCTCCCTCCTGCCGCCAAGTTCTAGTTCCCCCCTCCCTCCTGCCGCCAAGTTCTAGTCCCCCCCTCCCTCCTGCCGCCAAGTTCTAGTCCTCCCCCTCCCTCCTGCCGCCAAGTTCTAGTCCCCCCCTCCCTCCTGCCGCCAAGTTCTAGTCCCCCCCTCCCTCCTGCCCCCAAGTTCTAGTCCCCCCAACTCCCTCCTGCCCCCAACTCCCTCCTGCCCCCAAGTTCTAGTCCCCCCAACTCCCTCCTGCCCCCAAGTTCTAGTCCCCCCAACTCCCTCCTGCCCCCAAGTTCTAGTCCCCCCAACTCCCTCCTGCCCCCAAGTTCTAGTCCCCCCAACTCCCTCCTGCCCCCAAGTTCTAGTCCCCCCAACTCCCTCCTGCCCCCAAGTTCTAGTCCCCCCAACTCCCTCCTGCCCCCAAGTTCTAGTCCCCCCAACTCCCTCCTGCCCCCAAGTTCTAGTCCCCCCAACTCCCTCCTGCCCCCAAGTTCTAGTCCCCCCAACTCCCTCCTGCCCCCAAGTTCTAGTCCCCCCAACTCCCTCCTGCCCCCAAGTTCTAGTCCCCCCAACTCCCTCCTGCCCCCAAGTTCTAGTTTCCCCTCCCTTGGGTTGTGCACCCCTGCTCTACACAGAAAGAGTTAATAAAATCTTATCAATAAGATATAGAAGCCACAAAATGAAGTATCTGTAAAGAGCATCTCATCCCGCAAAAATAAACCCTCATGGAACAATTAGGGGCAACTGAGCCTAACATGGTCAAATACAGAGGCAGTGGATGGGGGAACCGCCAAAGCTCACCTAGACCCCAAGAAGGCCACAAAGCCGCTTCAGTGGACTCAGACGTGTGTGCTGGAGGCGCGGTGGGAACATACATGCTGGAAAACTGTAAGTCTGTTCATGCTTAAAAAGCCCCATCCCTATAGTATGTTTTTGCAAATCAAGTAAATGATACGAAAACATGTTCCTTTTATCAAATATACTTATGTAAATTAGCGGCATACACGGTAGAATCGGCTTCCAAGCCGGGGCTGCGCTTCTGCCTAAGCAGTGCGCACGCACATGTCTGCACAGCCTACTGTGCATGCTCTGAAGAGCATATTGCAACAGACACACACCGGCAAAACCCGCAATCGGTGGTGTTAACCCTGGTGGCACCATATTGCCTTATATGGCCATGACCTTTGTGATAGATCGGCTAAAATCAGTCTGCCTCGGGTCTTTGTATTGCACATAGAGGATGTGGAAAATCCCCATATACTGCCATACTATAGCAGGATCAGACAACCTTGGGTTAAAGTACCCTAGGGCTGTACACCAGCATAGAGTTTACCAAACAGGACTCAGAGTTTCCTCCTGTATTCCCATGCAGCCTAGGATGTGCTCAGGGCAATTTTAAAGCGACATATCTTAAGCGAGATGGTGCAGAGGAGGTCCGATTAACATTGAGGCTCTTGCTCTAGGCCCCACAATGCTTCATGTTCAGAGGGGCCTGGAGGGAAACTCCAATAATCTAGATTTCACCTCCTGGTGTCCTCAGATGCCAATATTTTTTAAAATTGTGGAATAGCAGGGAGCCATAAATTAGCAATAAGTAGACATGTTGGCACTTTGCCATAATTAAGTGGCTTTTGGGTCGCAGTTTGGGCACTTGGTCTCGTAAAGGTTTGCCATGAAAAAGAGTAAAAAAATAAAAAACCTTAAATTGAAATCAACCGCTGTTCCCTTGAACTGATATAAAAAAATAAACAGATCGCACATTTTAGGACAAGCCAATACCTACCAAAATATAATAACGGTTAATCCTGGTGTTTAACCCTGTAACAGAAAATAGCACCCAAAGCCGTAAATGACACTTTTTGCAAAATATTAAAAAAAATAATAATATGTGATCAATGGCCGTAGAATCCTCAAAATGGTAGCATTGAAAATGTCATCTCATCTAAAAAAAAAATAAAAAAATAAAAAATATTGATATTTATCAAGCGTTAGCTCCCTCTAAGCTAGCCAAAAGGCATAATTTAAAGCCACTTCTGCTTAAACCCAGCGAGCAGAATACCCTAAATGGCTGTTCCCCTTTGGAATGCTTTTCTCGAAAAGTCTCCTGCCACATTGTCATAAGGAACCTAGATATTGCTTGGAAATGCCTGGAAGTGGAACAGCTTCACAAATCATTATGGCTACCCACTGCAGACTGCCTCTACGTTCCTTTACCCTGGATCCACAAAAACACAAAGAGAGGAAAACCATCCCAAAAGGGGAAAAAGGGGAGAAAACACATGACTTCCTACATTATAGAGGATATAAGGTATCCACAGGTGATCTGAACTTCACCAGTACCTTTTTTGTTCAATTAACATTTTTAGATTCCACTATGCGCAATTAACCACTTTTTTTTTGTAGCTGAGGTCACTTACCAACATGTGGATCTGTAAGGATTACAGATCTTTTTTAAGTCTCAGGAAGCGGTGCTAAAGGTTGTAATGAGCCTTGCTTTAAACAGCATTCATCACCACATATCCACCTATTGTTAAGTGACCCAAGCTGAAAACCACATTCTGCAAATGGTCAATTTCCATTTAGGCGCTTAGCTACTGGTCTGGTTGCTGGCCCCGTTTAAGGTGATCCTGCAGACTTTTCATAATGTATCAACTATTCTTTATACTACACCGTTTGTGTGTCACCCCTCCATTTTCCCTTCCCAGATTTAAAATCTCTACATCTCCATTCTTACCTTGCTGGCAATTTCATGCAATGTAGCTGCATGTTACCTTACCCTTGACCCTGAGACAAAGTTCAGAATGGCTGATATAAAATGTAACAACATGGAATACTAAGGATCTTAACACCTACCATTACTGAACTCCGCTCCTCCTCAAGCTACGCCAGATCAACACTACAGTGATATTCTTGCAAGAAACACATTTAATACCTAGCTTGCCTGTCACCACATTTAATTATCATAGCTGTCAACTCTCCACTTTCTCCACAGCAGTTGCCATCGGGATTTACCTTTTGTCCCCTCCACCACCCTGTATAACACCCATGATTCCCCTCCACTGTACCCTACACAGTATAATGCACCAATAAGTAAAAATCATAACTTTTGGTGTTTTTTTTAAAAAAAAATTTTGTTTTATTTCTATGGGTCATTACGGATGTGGCGATACTCCATATGTGGGATATGTATGGTGATTTTTTATTGTATATGTAAATATAATGTATAAGGGTGCTTTGAAGGCTTTTTGATTAATTACTGCATGAAGAGTTTAAAAATGGTAAGAGGAGTGTTAATACTTTTCTAAAAAAAATATATATATAGTGTGACTAAGTATGACTCCTTACAGATCATTTGTATGGAACATTCACAAGATCACTTGTTTTGATTAATGCTGAATCCAAAAGAATATTTAAATGGGTTTGACCATGAAAGTCCTCAACTCTGAATCTATTAGTGATGCTAACATGATGAAGATCACATTTAATTCAGTCCCATGCTGTGCTCATGTACATACTCCTATACACCTGGTCGCTGTGTGCAGACAATGGGGGTCATTTACTAAGGGCCCGATTCGCGTTTTTCCGACGTGTTACCCGAATATTTCCGATTTGCGCCGATTGTACCTGAATTGCCCAGGGATTGTGGCACATCGGCGCCGGCATGCGCGCGACGGAAATCGGGGGGCGTGGCCGAACGAAAACCCGACGTATTCGGAAAAACCGCCGCATTTAAAAACCCTAAAAGTGTCGCTTGGGGAGCGCTTACCTTCACCTGGTCCGAGGTGGTGCATTCCGGCGCGATGAGATGACTTTCAGCGCAGCAGCGCCACCTGGTGGACGGCGGAAGAACTACATTCATAAATCCCGGCCGGACCCGAATCCAGAGCAGAGAACGCGCCGCTGGATCGCGACTGGACCGGGTAAGTAAATGTGTCCCAATGTGCTTACATTATCATGGTACGGGGTTTAGCTACACTTTCCTTTAGATTCAGAAAATTCTACAAATATCTGACACACAGAAAAAGAGATGATACAGCCAGCCCCCACGCAGCTGGCCTACAGCCAGCCCCCACGCAGCTGGCCTACAGCCAGCCCCCACGCAGCTGGCCTACAGCCAGCCCCCACGCAGCTGGCCTACAGCCAGCCCCCACGCAGCTGGCCTACAGCCAGCCCCCACGCAGCTGGCCTACAGCCAGCCCCCACGCAGCTGGCCTACAGCCAGCCCCCACGCAGCTGGCCTACAGCCAGCCCCCACGCAGCTGGCCTACAGCCAGCCCCCACGCAGCTGGCCTACAGCCAGCCCCCACGCAGCTGGCCTACAGCCAGCCCCCACGCAGCTGGCCTACAGCCAGCCCCCACGCAGCTGGCCTACAGCCAGCCCCCACGCAGCTGGCCTACAGCCAGCCCCCACGCAGCTGGCCTACAGCCAGCCCCCACGCAGCTGGCCTACAGCCAGCCCCCACGCAGCTGGCCTACAGCCAGCCCCCACGCAGCTGGCCTACAGCCAGCCCCCACGCAGCTGGCCTACAGCCAGCCCCCACGCAGCTGGCATACAGCCAGCCCCCACGCAGCTGGCATACAGCCAGCCCCCACGCAGCTGGCATACAGCCAGCCCCCACGCAGCTGGCATACAGCCAGCCCCCACGCAGCTGGCATACAGCCAGCCCCCACGCAGCTGGCATACAGCCAGCCCCCACGCAGCTGGCATACAGCCAGCCCCCACGCAGCTGGCATACAGCCAGCCCCCACGCAGCTGGCATACAGCCAGCCCCCACGCAGCTGGCATACAGCCAGCCCCCACGCAGCTGGCATACAGCCAGCCCCCACGCAGCTGGCATACAGCCAGCCCCCACGCAGCTGGCATACAGCCAGCCCCCACGCAGCTGGCATACAGCCAGCCCCCACGCAGCTGGCATACAGCCAGCCCCCACGCAGCTGGCATACAGCCAGCCCCCACGCAGCTGGCATACAGCCAGCCCCCACGCAGCTGGCATACAGCCAGCCCCCACGCAGCTGGCATACAGCCAGCCCCCACGCAGCTGGCATACAGCCAGCCCCCACGCAGCTGGCATACAGCCAGCCCCCACGCAGCTGGCATACAGCCAGCCCCCACGCAGCTGGCATACAGCCAGCCCCCACGCAGCTGGCATACAGCCAGCCCCCACGCAGCTGGCATACAGCCAGCCCCCACGCAGCTGGCATACAGCCAGCCCCCACGCAGCTGGCATACAGCCAGCCCCCACGCAGCTGGCATACAGCCAGCCCCCACGCAGCTGGCATACAGCCAGCCCCCACGCAGCTGGCATACAGCCAGCCCCCACGCAGCTGGCATACAGATAAAAAAAATAAACTTAATACTCACCCTCCGGTGTCCCCTATGTTCGTCATGGCTACTGGTGGCTTTTTCTATCTTCTCTCTTCTCTAGCCGGCAGAGTGGCATCCATGCGATCTGCCGGCCGTCGCACACTACGATGCAACGGTGTCGCCGCTGATGACGCCAGCGTCGCATCGTAGTGTGCGCCGGCCGGCAGATCGCATGGACGCCACTCTGCCGGCTAGAGAAGAGAGAAGATAGAAGAAGCGCCGGGCGATAGAAGAGGAAACACGGGGAGCTGTGACGGGGATTGGGGACACCGGAGGGCGAGTATTAAGTTTGGTTTTTTCTTTTTACTACTTTATTATTGACTCGTGAACAAGCGAGTATCTACGGTATCTATATTGTACATAAGACGTCCAATCGAAGGCCAGAAGAAGTTTTTTTAATGAGTGTTCTTAGTGCAACTTCTAAACCAGTTGGTGTCACAGTTGCTCCATAATGTTAGAGCACAGTTACAATGTTGTATCTCTATTACGCAACTTTTGTAGCATTAGTTGCTATGTTACAAGGATTGTTGTCTCAACACTTCTTTACAACTGGCACACTCTTCCTTATTTACACTATCGAATTCTAGTACTACTGAAGTGTGGCGAAATTTTCATACACATATGATAGACACTTGTACATACTATCTTTGAATCTTTATACAGATCACCAACTCTGGCTGTCGTTTGTCTGACTATTGTTATTCTCTCTCCGAGACAAATGCTAAAATTCAAACATTCGCAATATGGGGGTGGGGTGGGGGGATGGACTGTAGTGTGAATGTTTGAATTTTAGCTATTAGTCTCAGTGAGAGAATAACAATAGATAGTCTGACAAACAACAGCCAGAGTTGGTTATCTGTATAAAGATGCAGTAGTATGTATGAGCGTCTATCATATGTGTATGAAAATATATCACAAATCAGTAGTACTAGAATACATTATTGACTAATGGGTCTCAGTGAGGTCATGCTATGCCATCCAAAATACATAATAGCAGAACTGATAGCGACAGGTTAACCTTGCAACTGTGAAATGAAGTATTTTTGTTAATAAGATTGAAGTACAGAATATATAATTTTGCCATTCTAAGTATATTTCAAGCCCAAATCCTCTACTCAAGGTGTGGCAAACGGTTCATCTTGATCACCTTTAGACAGTACACATTTTCATATTAATTTTTCTCAATGGATATACAATGCATTGTGATTTCTGGTACTCTTTTGAATGTATGTGTATGTATACAGAACTAAATCCCTTTTGTGAAATCTGTGTAGCTTATTTAAACAAAAAAAAAAAAAAAAAAATAGGAAGTATTTTACCAAAACACAGACTAGGGAATTCTTGTAGTAATTCAAGTCCGATCAGGCAACTTCATCTGGAATTTCTGTGGAAAGAATAAAAGAAAATGCGGTTAAGTAATTAATCTTATTCATGACAACAATGTACACTACTGTATTTTTTAACACTAAAAGAAAGGAAGTGGAGGGGTCAATTTCACTACAGACTACACATTTTACATAAACACTCAAAGCAGATACACACTACTGTGCTACGCATATATTATATATGCACACAGCTATCTGCACTCTGTATATTAAAATATCTGCAAATACACAGGCACTGATCTTTACAATCCATTATAGTGTTTTTATTACTGGTCTTCTTGTTCTCCATCCAGGAATAAGGTAATATAACGAAGGGAGATCGCAACACTCAACCAGCAATCTCTTCACTTCTATTGGAATTATGGGACAGCCATCTACTGCAGTCTCATATACATGAACAAAGCAATGGAAGAACATGGACAGCAGGGCTTATTTTCTGCGTAACAAATTACACTTCAAAATGGTGGTATTTAATATTCCATGCCGTGTACTGGGAAGCGGGAAAAAAATTCCAAATGCAGTGAAATTGGTAAAAAAACGCATGTGTGCCGTATTATTGTGGGCTTGGATTTTACGGATTTCACTTTGACATGTCTACTTTATTCTTTGGGTCGGTACGATTACGGGGATACCAAATTTGCATAGGTTTTATAATGTTTTCATACATTTAAAAAAAATGTAAAACCTCCTGCACAAGATTTTTTTGGGGGATTTTGCCATCTTCTGGCGCTAATAACTTTTTCATACTTTGGTGTATGGAGCTGTGGGTGGTGCCTTTTTTTGCGGATTTTGATGACGTTTACAATGTTAAAATTTTTAGGACTGTACGACTTTTGGTCACTTTTTATAGAAATTTTTTTTTAAATGGCAAAAAAGTGCCATTTTGGAATTCGGGCGCGATTTTACCGTAACGGGGTTAAATGAGTGAAAAAAAGTTATCATATTTTGATAGATCGGGCATTTTCGGACGCGGCGATACCTAATGCGTTTATGATTTTTACTGTTTATATTTATATTAGTTCTAGGGAAGGGGGGGGGGTGATTTGAATTTTTAGGTTTTTTTATTATCATTTTTTTTTTTTACTTTTTTTAATTTTATTTTTACTATTTTTCAGACTACCTAGGGTACTTTAACCCTAGGGTGTCTGTACGATCCTATCATATACTGCCATACTACATATATGTGCCATACTGCCATACTATATGTGTATTTTACTACTCATACATTACAATGTGCTGATAGCACATTGTAATGAATGGGTTAACCCGAAGTAGCTTCGGGTCTTCGTGGGACCCGAAGCTACCATGGCAACGGATCACCGCTCCCCAATGAGCGTGGGCGCCGCCATCTTTTCGATCTGCACGAAATGCAATATGCAGCAAAGACTTAACGGTTATGGAGAGGGCTCGGCCCGCGAGCCCTCTCCATACACCGGGACCCGACATGTGACGTACTATTATGTCACATGTCGGTAAGGGGTTAAATAATAAAATCAGACTGCATATGTCCCAGGGTCATCTCTTCCGTTTATTCGTCTCCGCTGGATAATATCACAGACAGAAGAGTAATCAAAGAGGCGTGAATAGAATACTGCAATGCTATTGGCCATAATGATTTCATCAGCACATTTTTGAAAAAATTAACAGGCCTTGTTCCTCAGACATGTTTATCTACAGAATGTACAGAGAATGTCTCCAGAACCCAAACATTTATGATAAGAAGAAGAACATACTGAAGGTCAATCATTTCTCACATGTGCCAAGGAAAAACTTTTACAACCAGGTTACACAAAAATGGCTGAATTATGAAATTTAAATGGACAGAGGTCAGCTAAAATGTTTGCTTGATCTAACATGGCTGACAGTACGCAAGATGTCATCTGAAACCAGTGCGATCTCCTTAACAGTGTCACTGAAGGAAAGTAAAGGAGAAGATTTGAAAGCTCCTGTACCTACAACTACGCAAAACTTCGATTCAAACAGACTGAGTAAACCTGCAGCAGTAGGCTACATGCAAGTCAAGTGCATATCACATCCTAGAAGCTAAGCACAACATAAGCATGAGTTGTGATGGAAACTATATTAACACACTGGCTGCCCTAGTTTTCAGACGCAGTTTACACATAAATACATGTGCAAACTGCTCGCACATGTATTTATGAAGTGATTGCGCCAGTTTTGTATCACGGCTGTACAGTATCCACCAGGACACAAACCTCTGCACCTAAAGGGGCATTCCAGTGCCGACTGGACGCCAAGTTTATGTCCAAAGTGCAATAAAATTGTGGCGCACATCCATTAAACTGATGCACTCAGTTTAAGTTTGAATTGCGCATGCAGGGCGCGTCAGATTACTGAAAACCGTGCGCTGCTCTTCAATAATATGGTGCTGCTTGCCTCACTATTAAAGGGAACCTGTCACCAGGAGACCCATTTTTAGCACTACCCCAGTCCCCACAAAGCATAGTACATACGCTGCCAAAGTGTTTTTGTATAAAAAAATTGGTTTTACAGAAAAAAAGATATGTTATATTGTACCTTTCATTAGCAGCTGCTGTGTGACTAGGCAGTTGCCAAAAGGGAGGGTCTGGAAAGGAGCAGTTCCCCCCCACCCTTGGGGAACAGCTTCTCCATGTGACCTTTTCAAATATATGAAAACACCCATCACTTGGCTTAGCGACGCCCCCTGCTCCTCTACAGCCAATCCCGAGTGTGGGGAGTTAATCATATATTTGAAAAGGTCACATGTTTCCCAAGTGTGTGTGGGGGGGGGGGGGGGACTTCTCCTTTCCAGACCCTCCCTTTTGGCAACTGCCTAGTCACACAGCAGATGCTAATGAAAGGTACAATATAACATAGCTTTTTTTCTGTAAAACCAATTTGGCAGTGTATGTACTATGCTCTATGGCAGTGATGGCTAACCTATGGCACTGGTGCCACAGGTGGCACTCAGAGCCCTTTCTGCGGGCACTCAGGCCATCACCAGAGATGACTCCAGGTATCTTCTTGCAGTCCCAGACAGCCCAGGACTTGCTGTGCACAGAGCTATTTTAAAATGACAGCTGTACCTGGGACTATTTTCTGCTTTATTGGTGTCCTCAGGGTGCTGGTATCAATGAAAACTGTGACAGAGAAGGAAGTATAAATCACAAATTCAATTTTTGTGTTGGCACTTTGCGATAAATAAGCGGGTCTATGTTGTAGTTTGGGCACTCGGTCTTTAAAAGGTTTGCCATCACTGCTCTATGGGGACTGGCGGAGTGCTAAAAATGGGTCTCCTGGTGACAGGTTCCCTTTAATAAATCTGAGCCATTGTCTTTAAGGGATTAGCAAATGTTACTACATTTGCTCCACCACAATTAGGGGAAAGGAGCAATGCGCTGCCACAGCAGCTGAGAAATAAAACACTAAAACAAACATAAAAAATGCTAAAAGTCAAAAATATCACTTCTCCCATTAAAGAGGTATTCTCATCTTGACATTAATATTTAATTTAAATCATCTGCAGTATACATACATTTCTTGAAGTGCAAGTTTAACCCCTTTCCACACCTTGACGTGATTCTACGTCATAGGATGCGGGTCGTTCCCGCACCTTGCCGTAGAATCACGTCATGGCGATCGCCCGGGCTCAGAAGCTGAGCCCTTGCAATCGCCGCGGGATCCCAGCGGTACGCGACTATCGCGATCCCGACTGTTTTTTGCCAATTTTACATTTTTTTCATAACTAAACACAAAAGATATCATCAAAATTTTAATATTACTTTGAAGTACAATGTATGACGGTAAAACAATCTCAAAATCTCCTGGATATGTTAAAGCGTCAAAAAGATATAACCTCCTATAATGACAGGGCAAATTTTAAAAATCAGGCATGGTCCTAAAGGTCTAAAACGGCTTAGACACGCAGGGGTTAAAAAAAATTAAAAAAAATAAAAACTAAATGTACAGATATGAACAGAATTCCCCATAAATGTAGCCAAGCTCCTTAGAAACAAGATATTTGTTCTCGGATGCGATCACCCAGCACTCAGACATGCACTATTGAGCCCTGCCGGACCACTTAGATTCAGCAATCATTACCACTGGATGGCTGAAGGACATACGGCAACTCCTGGTCATTTCAGATGCAGAAACAACTTGGCTCTTTTTGCAATCACCTCACCAACAATCTAATTTCTAAGGGACAACATGACTATATGGCCGGGGTCACACGTTCCGCTAGCGTTGCGTTCATAATGCGAGGCTAGAGCACAGGGGACGGGCCTCTGCCCGATTGCATATGCGTTTGCCGGGAAACGCATGCGATCAATAACCCAATAACCTATTTTGTCTTATGGACACATGCAGAGAGATTCTCTCCCTGGCTTCAGTGATTTTTCAAAGGGCTTTTTCACACTTTAGTTCTTTGTTCCACTGATCCAATGTTGTCCAGTGAACACAAAAAAAAACCCTAAACTGATCACTGATCAGTTAAAAAATGAAGTGTGAAAAGGAAAATTGAAAGGAATGGGTCAGTGGGCTTTTTCACACTTTTTTCAGTTTTCGGTTTAAAACCTGCTCTTTGTGTTCTCTGACAACGATGGAAAGAAGCTGTGAAATACTCCATTGAAAAAAATGGGTCAGTAAGGCATCTGTGAAAAATTACTGAAGCCAGCAAGAGCAAACCAATCTGCGTCCATAAGCCAAAATGGGTTCAGTGAAAAATCAGTGATGAGAAAAAAAAAAAGGGCCAACCATTTTTTTTTTTTGCCTATTAAGATAAACAGCCAAACAGTAAAAATCAGATGAATTTTGAACCCATTTTTAGGTCATTTTTTGAGCAGCACGTTAAAAACGGATGCGTTTCGAAAAATGCATGCGTTGTTTGAAAACTTATGCGTTGACAGGTTTTCCCAATTATCTTAATTGATAATTTGGAAAAACAGACAAAAACGGTAAAAATCTGATGCGTTTTCAAAACAAACAATTCAAGCTCAGTGTGGAGGAGTTTGTCCTGACTGAGCCAAATGCTTCTGCAATCAGGACAAGCTCCTCCACACTTATGCTAAACTTACCTGGCTCCTCTTATACCAGCACTCAAGAATTTGGGAGGAGTTGACATGGGTTCTGCCAATTTCTAACTAGAAAAACACTAGACTTTTGCTGCACCAGATATTGATGAGTTTATGAATTCTGCGGGTATAGTAAAAGACTGAATTTTGGGTGCATAGACATTCAGTATACCACACCCAGGGCTGCCATTAGGAGGGTTTAGTGTGACTGAGTTCAGAGGGCCCCGACTAGAATTGGCCCCAAGCCACAGAAACCCTCCTCCCTCACTGTGCATGCAGGGCCGGATTATCAACCTTGCCAGTCCTAGTGGTGGCCCTAACAGGACCCCCTTAATTGGTCAAGTAAAAAAAGAAAAAAGTGCCAAAAAAAGGTCTAAAAGCCATGACAAATGTGGTGCAAGACATTTTAGACAGTTTTTTTGGGCGCAACACCAAAAGAATTCGGGTACAAGTGCGTTATTAAATTCCTCCCCATTGTGTTGGTTTCTGCAACTCCTGTTAGTCTGTTGCAGTATATCATCTGACAACAGCTTAGTAGGTCCACAAGCCACTTTCTATGGAAACGCATATGCTTTCGGGCCGAGGCCCGCCCCCTGCGTGCTAGCGTCGCATTATGAACGCAACATTAGCAGGACAAGTGAACGCGCCCTTAGGTTTTTAGTTGCGCGTTTTCAGATTGTAAAAAACGCATGCGTTTTTCCCGCTATTCCCAATTATCTTACAAACAAAAATGCATGTGTTTTAAAAAAACACATGCGTTTTTTACGATCTGAAAACGGGTGACTAAAAACGGCCTTAGGCTGGCGCCACACGTGGCGCTTTTGTCTGCGTTTGCGAACGCAAACGCAGACAAAGTTGCGCCCACCGGGGAGGGCCTCGGCCCGATCGCATCGGCGTTTCTATGGAAACGCCTGCGATCGGGAACGAGCCGCCGGTGTTTCGTGTTAATTTAACACGAAACACCGGCGTCTCGTTCCCGATCGCAGGCGTTTCCATAGAAACGCCGATGCGATCGGGCCGAGGCCCGCCCCGGTGGGCGCGACTTTGTCTGCGTTTGCGTTCGCAAACGCAGACAAAAGCGCCACGTGTGGCACCAGCCTTAGGGTGAAGACACACATGCGTTTTTGACAGGTTTGAGCAATTATCTTAATTCAAACTGGTCAAAAACGCATGCGTTTTTAATGATCTGAAAACGCAAAAACGGCCTAAAAATGCCATGTGTGTCTTCACCCTTAGGGTGATGCCACCCATGACGTTTTGAACACATTTTTTGGCAGTTTTTGAGCAGTCCGTTTAAAAACGCATACGTTCTTGACCAGTTTCAATTAAGATATTTGGTAAAAACTGTCAAAAACGCATGCATTTTTTAACGGACTGCTCAAAAACGTGTTCAAAACACCATGTGTGGCATCACTCTCAGTGTGACGCCACACAAAGCATTTTTGGTCCGTTTTTAAAACGCATCTGTTTTTTGCCGTTTACCATGCATTTGGCTGCTTGTTTAACTCTTAAGATAAATAGGTTCAAAGCAACCAAAAGCACAGTAAAAGGTAAAAAAAAAACGGATGAGTTTTAAAACTGCATGCGTTTAAACTCACACGACCATTGAGGGACGTATATACGTCCCCCGTAGGCCGGCAATGGGTGCGCGTAGTGGTACAGTGTAGCACACGTGTGGCACCGTACCGTTCCGTACCCGGGAAAAAGATAGGACATGTCCCATCTTTTCCCATATTCCCAGGCATCTCTATGGAGAGGAGCAGCTCTCCCGTGTGCCCACCGCGCTACTGTACGGCAGGCACACATGAGTGTGAATGTAGCCTTATTGTTATAAGGTTTATGATTAGAAATGAATGAAAAATAATTCCCAGAAAAAATGTATGCCTGATACTCCCAAACTATTTAGCTGTTATGTAACATGCTCAGGATCTGCAGATCGCCGAAGCAACATACACCAACGTAACTGAAGTATCGCTGCCCGTCTTCACTCCCTGACCTTGCAGCAACTCACCAACAACTACTAGCCCCCACCGGTCAGCAGCCAACACGCCCAAAAGTTGTTTACGCCATTTCTACACTTTACGGAAGGACTCAACCATTTACAGATGTAAAGTCGGGAGAGAAAAATGAGCAACAGCAAACTCCAACTAAAAGCAGAAACTGTGCATACGCGGTATCAACGGCACTGTGTTCTTGTGTTTGTAATTGCCAACCCCAATGTACTGTCGCATATTAATTGTGCAGTTCCGTCCTCCAAGGAATTTTCTCATTGCAATAAAGTTGATTTAAAAAAAAAAGGAAGCAGGGCGGTACCGTGAGCGCTACGCTGCAGTGACAGTGTTTGAAATGGCGGGGCTGAGCGCTGCAGGGTTGCTGGGATACAGGTTGTGGCCGAGCAGCGCAGTATGCTAGTACAGATATACATTCCACATATATAGTTGTATACCAAATTTACTAATTAGCGAATCAACAGGTTTTATGAGCAGATCATGTGATCTTAGTTGCTGTCTGCAATATTTACATTGTGTTTAGGGCCAGAGGTTCTCCTACCGCAGCTCCGTGGAAACTGATTACTAGTAAAATTGAATTTATAATCCATTCATTTAATGTCTAGAGAACACAGGGTATTAACTCTTATAAATGTCCCATATGTGTTCTGTCTACTATATCTGCAGATATACTATTTATCAATTACAACATAATCTGCCCACATGTTGGATTATTTCCATCAGCTTCCCTGATGTGATGTTGATGTCATTCGCCAGCATTTTCATGTGAACAACATAGTGAGCCAGTGGCTAACATAGCCCGTCCCGTGCCGAAGCACGGCGGGCAGACGGCAGCGTGCGGGGAGAGGAGGAGGAGGTGAGCGCTACATGTCCTATCTTTTTCCCGGGTACAGAGCGCACGCGTTCGGCACCATATGTCTCCCGTAGGGCGCCGTGCCCCCATTGCCATCTATGGGGGACTTATATCGGCCGTATTTACGTCCCCCTTGCGGCAGTGTGAATACAGCCTTACCCCGATAAAATCAGGTTAAAATTGGTTTGGAGAGGGGTGACTGACTGAGCCTCAATGTTTTACATTTAATAGGGAGCCGTTCTGGAGCCAGAAAAGCTGGCCCTTTTTAATGAGCTGATGGTGCTCAGCTTCAGTTGCACATCTGTTGGTTGTGTCTCCGTTTTTCTTCCGTTTCTTTCTCCATGATGCATCCGTTTTGTCTCCGTGTCGCAAAAAAACCTGAAGGTTTAACATTGCTTTGCAAACATCACACCTGTTTTTCAGCCTCATCAGTGGAAAAAATGTATGGTTCATCTGATTTTTTGTGGACCCATAGACTTCTATTGCCTTCCGTGATCTGCATCAGTGAAAATAAATAAGACATTTCATAATTTTTCCCATGGACAACTCATCAGTTGAAAATACAAGCCAATGTGAAAACACACATAGAAATCCATGACTTTGTGAGGCATCCATGGAAATCACTGAATCACGGACGTGAAACACAATGCCAATGTGAAAGAGCCCTAAACATCCATGACTACGTATCATCTTGAAAGGGGTGTGTCCTTCTTTATGTGGGCATAGGTTTACCCCCACACCCTACAGTAGACCTGAGGTGCATCATGGTGCGTAATTGGAAGTTTATATCGCATATCCGTCCTTTTATGACATCCAGGATCTCTGACAAGCATAAAATCACATACGTCGCAAGGGGGACGTATATACGGCCGATATACGTCCCCCATAGATGGCAATGGGCGCATGGCGCCCTACGGGAGACGTACGGTGCCAAACGCGTGCACTCCGTACCCGGGAAAAAGATAGGACAGCGCTCACCACCTCCTCCTTTTCTCCCTGCCCTCTGCCCGCCATGCTACGGTACGGCGTGCAACGGCAGTGTGAATATTAACTTTCAAGACAATCTATTGCATAGCATAAAAAAATTCTGTATGGGGGGGACCTCGTGGAAGATGACCGCACACTGAGAGAGCTCCGTCACCCCTGTGCCTGATCAGCCTTGAAAGAGGGGTGCTACCCTGGCCCCTAAAGCTAAAAAGACCCCTGGAAGGGGAGTGAAGACCCCTGGACCGCAGGCAGCAGCTCCGAGAGGCGACATGTCGCTCACCCGGTACCTCCGCTCCCGCCACAGAGGCGCCTCCGGGGCCCGAGCACTGCAACAGGATGCCGGCGAAAACGGCAGCACAGGCCCCCCAGCTGCCGCTATGTCACTCACGGCAGCGACGGGTAAGCACAGCTCCCCGGGTCCAACTGCGCCACCTCCAAAGGCACGGCGCCATGCTGCGGCCTCCTCGCAGCAGGCTGCATCTGGACGCCATCTTGGCGCTCAGCCAGTGCAGCAGCAGGCCTCCCCCTCAGCGCAGAAGCGCTCACTTAAGGACATATCTGCACAGACTCTGCATCAGGGAGCCCCCCAGCAGCAAGAAGGAGGTGAGCAGGCTCCCCAACTCACCCACCCTACATCCACTGGCAATGATCTGTCTCCCACGGTATCAGGACAAAAGGACCCCCGGGCACCGGTAGTGCACCTTCAGTCTCCTAACCTCTCACAGCCAGGGGTGTTTGATCCAGGGTCCCGTATGTCGCAGCCGCCCGAGGATGATATAAGCGCTACCACTGGTCTCACACGCTATGCAGCACCCTCCCCAGAATGGGAGTCCTCACCCGAACAACAATGTACAGTCTCCACTGCTGATAGGAGACCCCCGGTCCCTGATTTGTATTGGCATACTCACCTACAGAATCTACCCACTAAAGAGGACTTTAACCCCTTAACGCTGAAGCCACTTTTCACCTTCCTGACACGGCCCATTTTTTCAAATCTGCCCTGTGTCACTATAAGTGGTTATAACTTTGGAACGCTTTAACCCCTTATCACCGACACTAGTTTTCAGCTCAATGACCAGACTCGATTTTTCAAATCTGACATGTCTCACGATAATAGGTTATAACTTCGGAACGCTTTAACATATCCGGGTGATTTTGAGAATGTTTTCTCGTGACACATTGTACTTCATGTTAGTTATAAAATTTAAGTGATAAGTTTTGCGTTTCGTTCTGAAAAAAAGTGAAAATTTGGCAAAAGTTTGTAAAAATTCTTCATTTTCCAAGTTTGAAATGTTCTGGTTTCCAGACAAGATGTAAAACTACCCAAAAAGTTTGATAATTAACATTTACAGAATATCTGCTTTATGTTGGGATGATATTTTATGCTTCCGGTCATTTTCCTAGAATGTTATGAGGTGCAGAACTTTAGGTGCGATATTTCTGATTTTCATGAAAATTGCCAAAACTCACATTTTGAGGGACAACTCAGCTTTCAAGTGACTTTGAGAGGCCTAAATAATAGTAAAACCCCATAAATTACCCCACTATAGAAAGTTCATAATATTTTATCTTTATTCTCTGGTTCACTACAATTGCGGTGTTACCTCATTTATATAGTTTTTCTTATTTTTGCTCAATTTTCCTGAGCAAAACCAATATTGGAGAAAATCGCATTGTTTTTACTATTGACAAATTTTCAGGGCCATAACTTCTGTATTTTTCTGTTGTCAGATCTGGTTGAGGGCATATTTTTTGCGAAAACAGTTGTTCTTTTCAGTCGTATCATATTAGGGAACGTAACTTTTTTTGATCACTTTTTAGAACATTTTTTGTGATGGTGTTTGATGAAAAATTGTATATTATGGTAAGTTTTTCGAGTTTTTTTTTTTTTACGTAGTTCACCAAGCGGGTTCAATATTGATTTAGATTTATTGTACAGATTAATACGGACACGGTGATACCAAATATGTACGTGTTTTTGTGTTTTATTTTGTATTTTATGTGTTATTTGGGAGATTATGGGACTTTTATTTTATTTATTTTTTAATTATATTGTAAAAATATTTAATTTTTTTTTTAACTTTTTTACATTTTCTACTTCTTGGCTTGAATAAGCGATCATCCGATCGCTTATTCAAGCCTTTACACTGCAATACACTTGTATTGCAGTGTATAGTGTTAGGCCCCTTCTACACTAGCGAGTGTGATGCGATGAACTCGCATCACACTCGCAACGCAAGCTGCCGGGAACGCACGGCCCGAACCCTGCACCGCGGGAGTGAACTGACATGCTGAGTTCACTCCCGCGGTGCAGCGTTCGGGCCGTGCGTTCCGGGCAGCTTGCGTTGCGAGTGTGATGCGAGTTCATCGCATCACACTCGCTAGTGTAGAAGGGGCCTAAGTAACTGAGCATGCCGCACATGCTCAGTTACTTACAGCCGGGTCCTGCCAGGAAGGCAGAACCCGGCGAGGAGAGATGCTGGAAGCCCCGGGTCACTCGTCGGGACCCGGGGCAGTGGCAGGAGGGATCGGATCCCCCGGTAAGCTCACCGGGGGGGGGGCCGATCCACGGGGGACACACTTGCACGCCGCGGTCATGCTTGACCGCGGCCTGTAAGGGGTTAAACACCCGGAATCTGAGTTTTTCCAATCCCGGGTGTTAGTGCCGTGTCTGGGCTGTGATATCACAGCCCGACACCGGCACCAGCGAGACCCGGTGTCCCGAAATCTTCTTCTGACGCCCTGCCGTAAAAAGCCGATATGGCGGTCATTAAGGGGTTAACATATCCAAGTGATTTTGAAATTATTTTCTCGTGACACATTGTACTTCATGTTCGTTACAAAATTTTGGTGGTATGTTTTGCATTTATTTATGAGAAAATCAGATATTTGGTGAAAATTTGGAAAAATTCTCAATTTTCGAAATTCAAAATGTTCTACTTTTTCCACACATGAGTCATAACACTAGAAAACATAGTAACTAACATTCACCAAATGTCTCTATACCTCTGTGGTTTTTTTTATACATACTATCATTTTTGTAAGCTGTTATGGGGCTTTGAACGTTAGGTGCATTTTTTCACATTTTTATTAAAAAAGCAAAATCCTGCTATTGAGGGACCCTCTGAGGTTTGAAGTCACTTTGAGAGGCCTAAATAAAAGTAAAACCCCATAAATTACCGCATTATAGAAACTACACCCCTCAATGTACGTAAAACAACTTTTATGAAGTTTGTTAACCCTTTAATTGGTTTACAGGGGTTAAAACAAAATCGGATGCAATTTTGAAATTTCTTTTTTTTTACTAAATTAATGTGTTTTTCATAAAATGTACAAATTCTCAGTGGATAAAATACCAAAACGCTCCACAAAATTTGAAACCCAATCTCTATAATATTTTTATTCTCTAGACCACTACGATTACGGTGATACCTCATTTATATCGTTTTTTAAATATTTTACAGGAAAAAAAACGAATATAAAGAAAATCTCATTTGTTTTTGCATCGCCATCTTTTTGGAGATATAACTTTAATATTTTTTGGTTGACAGTGCTAGTTTAGGAATTATTTTTTACGTGTTGAGTTGTCCTTTTCAGTGTTACCATTTTGGTGCACATAACTTTTTTTTATCACTTTTTGGAACATTTTTGTGAAGGGATTTTATGAAAATTGTCATTTTTGGCGAGTTTTTCGTGCTTTGTTTTTACAGCGTTCACCGTATGGGTCCAATAATGTTTCTGACTTATTGTACAGATTGTTACGTACGCAGCGATACCAAATATGTGGGGTATTTTGGTGATTTTCAGGTTTTTTCACTTTATTAGATGTGTATAGGGAATGTTTGTGTTTAGGGGACTTTAACTTTATTTAATTAATTCTTTTTATTCAAAAGTGTGTTGAATTAGTGTCTTTTTACTTTTTTTCTTTTCTTTTACAGGTCCACTGATCATTTGTTATTAGCTATTCTTCACCTAATACAGTGTAATACAGATGTATTACGGAAGGAGGATCGCGCAGCCCCGGGCTGCGTGATCCTCCAAGATGGAAGCCAACTGCAGCAAAAGAGACGAAGGCCGCGGAACAGAGCCTCCTCTTGGGACTCCAACGATTGAAGGAGACTGCCTATCCTGATGCATATCCTTTATTTTTTCCGTTAACTTTTTCTTTATGTTTGGCCAGGGGTTTATTTGGTTGTACTTCCAGGGTACATACTCTCTTAGGTTGTTAGCTAATTATGTGCACCAATGCACTGGGGTGCTTCTCCCAGTGTGATGTTCTAATGTGATTTTTGCTCATTTTTTCCACGTTGCTTAGACTTGTGTCTGAAAGTGTTTATCATCCTATAGAGGACTCCATTGCCACACTACCCTCCGTAAGTGGGTCTTGCTCGGACCCTACCCCCTAGTTTTCAGGTCTACCCCGAGTTCAGGGGTAGACCGGCTGAACAGACCCGCACTAGAGATAGGAAGGTTCTCCTTTCTCTGGTTATAGAATTGTAATTCTATTTCCCCCCCCCCCTCTCCTTATTTTTAAAAGGTTATTTCTATCTTATTTGTTCTCCTTTCCCCGTCGTTTCTGGTCAAGTGTTTGTCTTGTCTTGTGTCAATTGTGTCTTTGTCACATCTTCTTGTACCCCCGCTGGTGTAGGGTGAAATATACGACAGTGTCCTCCTCTCCACCCAGAAGAAGCATTGTGAAGTCTGCAAACAGCCCATCCCCACCAGAGGCCGTTCCTAGGTAAAGTCCACGCAGGTGTGTATTGCACACTCCACCCACACTTCTACTAGTTAGCACATCATGGTCCAGTTCCTGACACTGAATGTAAAGGGGCTCAACTCAGCTCGTAAGCGTCGCCTTGCGCTTAATGAGCTGAAAAGAAGTAGAGCTGATGTAGTTTTCTTGCAGGAGACACACTATGATTCCACAGGGAACTTTAAGTTTGCGAGGCACCTATACCCTGTCTCCTATATGGCCCGCACAGACAATAAGAAAGCGGGAGTAGCGATCTTATTTTCAACTTCCTGCCTCATTGTACCAGCATCGGTGACTTCGGACCCCAATGGTCGATATATTATTATTCAGGGTTAAAATGTTTCGATCACCAATTCTCTTATGCAATTTGTATGCCCCTAATAGGTCGCAGGTCCGTTTTGTCACCAAAATTCTGAATAAATTGGCTAGACTCCCACCAGCGCCAATACTGTTGGGGGGTGACTTTAATGTAATCTTTTAGGAAACCGTGGACCGACTAGCAATTAACCCCGCTCCCTCAACAAGGTCCCAGAGCACTATCTCAATGGCTTTTCGAAGGGTTATCCGACGATTTGCCTTGTATGACTTGTGGAGGGTGGGCAACCCTGGAGACCGCTCCTTTACCTTCTACTCTGCCCCACATGTCACGCACACTCGTATCGATTACTGGTTCGGAGACATACAAGTCTTACGATTGATGCAATCTGCAGAGGTGGGGGACATTTCGTGGTCGGATCATGCGCCAGTCTCTTTGACACTAAGGGAGGACTTTTCCACAGTAAAGGCCTGTCACTGGCGCCTGAATGAGTCCCTTCTTAATAAACCCCTAATCAAAGAGGAGCTTACCGCAGCCCTGAAGGAATATTTCCAATTTAATGAGGACTCCATGCCCTCCATTCCTATGATCTGGGAAGCCCACAAAGCAGTTTTCCGGGGGCACTGTGTTGAACAAAGGGCAGACTTAAAAAGAACAGATTGCACTTGGAAAGGGAGTTGCGAAAGGAGATGGGTAAACAGGAGGCAGCACTGCTAGCTAAACCCACTAGGAGTCGCCTTCGCCAACTGACGGAGACGAGGGAGCAGCTTCGGGAAATTCAAACTCAAGCGGTAGAGAAGTTACTAGTGTTTACCAGACAAAGATATTATGAGCAAGCAAATAAGCCACACTCCCTTTTAGCAAAGCAATTGAGGGAAAAGAGGGACCACCAAGTTCCTAATGTCATACGGGACTCTAAGGGGGGCTTACTCCATGACCCAAGGGCAATAGCATCCCGCTTTCATGACTTTTACGCTAAACTATACTCCATGCCAGACACCCTGCCCCAAGAAGAGGACCTCAGAAAAACGGTTTTGGTAAACTCTAGAATCATGCTCCCTCCCAGGGCTACCCCAGGGGGCTGCAGAGGCTCTCAATTCAGAATTAACACCAGATGAGATTGCGGATGGACTCACATACTTGTATTATCAAGTCTTCTCCGACGAAGGTGTTCAATGCCTTCCTTAAAGGTGAACTCCTACCTATGACCCTCACTCACTCATACATCACCCTTATCCCCAAACCTGGGAAAGATGCAACTGATTGTGCCAAATATAGACAAATAGCGCTCTTAAATACAGACCTGAAAATATTCACAAAATTACTGGCCAATCGTCTGATTCAATGGATCCCCCAACTAATCCATAAGGACCAGGTTGGGTTCGTCCCTTGTCGGCAGGGTGGCGACAACACTAGGAAAACGATTGATCTTATTGACCTGGTCAACAAACAGGGTGACCAGGCTCTTGTCTTAAGCTTAGACGCCGAAAAGGCGTTTGACCGCCTCAGTTGGCCTTTTATGTTTCAGGTGCTGGAACAAATTGGTATAAAGGATCAATTCCTCCAGGCTCTGAGAGGGCTATACTCAAATCCTACAGCTGAAATTAAGCTCCCACACGCTTCTTCCCCACCTCTGCGGATACGAAATGGTACGCGCCAGGGTTGCCCACTATCCCCTCTCTTGTTCATACTCTGCATAGAGCCCTTAGCCTCCTTCATCCGGCAAGATACCAATAAGATAAGGAATTCAAACTGGCGCTGTTTGCGGATGATATTCTGCTCACCATAACCCAACCCCTTATCTCCTTGCCCAATTTACAAGCGCGGTTAGTGCAATATGGTCACCTATCTGGCTACAAAGTCAATACTTCCAAGACGGAGGCCCTGCCGCTTAACCTCCCACAAACCTTAGAAACCAAGGATACCCTCCGATCAAGAAGGGAAAGAAGGGACACTATTGCAATACACAATTGGATTAAAATATGAAAATAACCTTTATTAATGATACAGAATATGATGCAGTAAAAAAACCATGAAGACAAACTGTGGCCTCGCCGTGGAGGATGTCCACAAAATGTAGTAAAATATTGGGTGGTAGGACACAAAGACAGAAAAGGGCGGTCTAACTCCGGGCAAGGTGGAACTAGTGTATCTATGTATGGGGTATGGTAAGCTGGTGGCCAAAAGGACAATGTCTTATGGACCCTGTCCTGTATCTGTACTAGTGTACATAGCGGACAGGTGGCCTCTGGGATCTGGGTATGATATACCAGGGAACCTAAGGATAAGGCTACCAGTTCTTACCTATTATGTATAGTACGCTCCACCGCCCGGGAAGACCACCTCCCCGACGCGCGTTTCAGCTCTAGCTGAGCCTTAGTCTGGGGGTGGCATAGGACATTACCATACCCCATACATAGATACACTAGTTCCACCTTGCCCGGAGTTAGACCGCCCTTTTCTGTCTTTGTGTCCTACCACCCAATATTTTACTGTATTTTGTGGACATCCTCCACGGCGAGGCCACATTGTTTGTCTTCATGGTTTTTTTACTGTATCATACCCTGTATCATTAATAAAGGTTATTTTCATATTTTAATCCAATTGTGTATTGCAATAGTGTCCCTTCTTTCCCTTCTTGATCGGAGGGTATCCTTGGTTTCTATTCAGTATTTGTTGTGGCACTATCCAGGTGCGGTGACGTGAAGTAGGGGGTTTAACCACAACAGTAATGACAGATTACATATATCATAGGTAGCTGTCGTCAAGGCCTCCCTTAAATACCTGATCCTATTTGTAAGATTGTATTGCTCCCACAAACCTTAGTAGACAACCTTAAAACTACCTTCAAATACAATTGGAAAACAAACACTATCAAATATCTTGGGATATTACTGACCCCCTCTTACAACTCCCTCTATGGGCAGAACTTTCCTGGCCTCTTTCGTGAAATAAGGGCCTTGCTTGACAAATGGAACACTCTCCCCTTGTCCCTCTTTGGCAGAATAGCAGCGGTTAAAATGACCATCCTGCCCAAGTTGCTTTATGTTTTTGAAACGCTACCAGTGTCGGTCCCGCTAAGCGCCCTACGGTCTCTTCAGGTGTCAATCTTACACTTTATATGGGCTAAAAAGAGACACAGGATTTCCAGGTCTGTCTTGCTATCCCATAAATCTAAGGGAGGTTTGTGGGTACCAGATATAATTAGGTATTACTGGGCGACCCATTTGAGACGCATTCTGGCCTGGTCCACCTTGTGGGCATTCTCCAAGTGGATGGAGATTGAGAAATTATGGTTAGCCCCATTCCACCCTAACTCCTACCTCTGGTCCAAAAAGCCACCTCCGACGTCTAGCGCCCTACTAGGCCCCATTGCCTTTACATTAAAACTCTGGAGAGAAGCAGAATTACCCAGGAGGATGACTGGTCCCATTTTCAAACCATTTTTCTGAAGGAAGCTCTGGTAAGGCCATTGCTATATTGTGGATGGCTCATCGCTCTCCTACTGTCCTCAGTGGAAGAAATTGGTTAGTTTGGCTCTACTATACGAGAATTTAGTTTACAAACACCACGGCTGCCCGGACAAGTTCCAGAGAGTGTGGGGCTCCTAGAGCTCTTCCCCATATACCCCAATTAATGTCCGTAGGCTCAGAGTCTCTCACCCCTTTAAAATGCTTGTACTATGACTCTTACAACTGGAAACAATATTAACTGAGTGATAGACACCCTTCCTGTACCCCTCTGCACATTGCTGATGAGAGGGATTCCTCAATTTGCCCAACCCTAGTTGCTACTTTTACTTTAACTGTATTTCTTTCCTGATACCACTCGACCAGGAAGTGTTATATGTATAAGTTGGGAAGGGGATTTTATGGTTGTCGCTTCTATGCAGAATTCTCCACAAATGGCGAATGATAATGATGTACATTGTTGTTTCTGATGTACCTAAATTAATGTTCCTTGGTTCAGGATGCTGTTCTGTTTCATTCATGTGTCAATGAAATGATTTAAAAAAAAAAAAAGAAAAAAACACCTTTAGGGGCAAATACACATATTACACCTTGCTAAATTCTCCAAGGGGTGTACTTTCCAAAATGGTTCTCCTGTTTTGGATTACTAGGGATCTCCAAATGCATCCTGACACGTGTAAAGAAATTCTGTCAAATTTGGCTTTTAAAGGGCAAACATCCCATTGTCCCTTCTGAACCCTACTGTGTACCCATACAACATTTTACATACACATGGTGCAATTCCATGCTCGGGTCTCAGGCTCCAGGGGTAGAGGTCGGTGACGTAGCAATAGGTCAGGGCAGGCACAAAGGAACGTAGTCAGGGACGGAACCTGGGTCACAACGGGAATTCACCAAACATTCACGGAGCATAGGAAGAAGCTTTTCACTAAGGCACGAGGCACAAAGATCCGGCGGGGTGTTATGCCCAATCCATCAGAGAGGCTGAGTTATGAAGGATTCTGGGATCAGCCAGCATCAATCAATGGTGCGCTGGCCCTTTAAATTTTCTTTACACATTTTTGTGGTTTGTTTGAACATCGATACAGCTGTATGTGTTATGGACACTAGAATGATGGCTATAATCCCTTTGTGCCGGGTGCAGTATTCTCCAAAGGTCAACTACATTTCATTTGTCCAGCTCCTGCTTAAGTCTACAGATGGCTGTAAATGAGATTGAGGACTTACCTTCAGAGGTGTCTAATTATGGATCCAATGGTGCATTCAAGTCGCTGTCCAGGATGATGGCCAAACCCCCTGGAAAGTCTGTTAGGTCCTCCAGCATTTGGATGCCGTATGCAATCTGCCCTGAGTTGGGGAAATAAACGTTAACCAAGGTATATACAGAATTTGCTATAGATTGATCTATCCTTAGGGTCCCTGGAGTCTAGGACCTGTGGGTAGAAGGAAGAATGGAATGCTATGGAAACTCCTCTAGATTTTTGTAGGTTGTTTGGTGCATGAAACCACATATTGTAGAATTTAGTACGGCAAGTTGGTATGCAAGAGGCCTTAAGGTGGGTTTCCTGAAACATGGCGATTTGAACTTGCCTTTTGTGTAGTCTATATATGATTTGCCCTCTCTTTCCCGGGTTGTTTAAACCCTGGGGTTAAATTAGGTAAATAATAGGATTAGTCATCTCTGTTTTAGCAGTTGAGATGTTCTAGTGTTACAGAAACAAAAGCAAGACAGACAAAGACAAGATGCAGACTTACAGTACTAGACCAAGAAAGACGGACAGAGGGGAAACACTAATTCCAAGGAAAGAAAATTAGCTGATACACCCGGTCTTCCAAGAAAGGTAAAGAACAACCAGGTCTATAAGCCACTGAAGTATCGTACTAAAACAACACTCAAATGATTTACACTAAGCAACACTACGTATCGCCAACCCTAAGTGGGAACTAATAAATCTAGTGATAGTCGTGCCAACCCTAAACAAAAACTAGGCCCAAGGGCCAATTATGTGGGTCGCAGGCATGGTAATTACTAAAACGTTAAAGACACAGCAATACTCCCACTATCCGAGAGGTATGGGGGGGGGGGGGACTAATGAACGGGACAGTCGGCAGAGTTCCAAAGTTTCCTTCTGTTAAGATTACATCCTGTGCAACTACGATAGGGAATGGAACACATTATAAGGAGGGAGATTCTCCCCTGAGGAAAAACAGATCTCACGGTGAGTTGGAAGGGATATCCACATCTGTAAGGGATATCTCGTTCACAGAGTATCTGTATAGAGGTTTGAAAGCTCTTTTGAGTAGTAGCGTATGCCTGGCGAGTCCCAATGGTGCAGTTCTCCAGTATCTCTAACATGCTTTAGGATGCGTTCCTTATCCTTATAAAAATTGATATGGCAGATGATGTCTCGCGGCTGTTTAGGATCTGGAGAGCGTGGGCCTAGCGTGCAATGTATCCTGTCTATTTCTAGCCGTTTAGAGGGAGACATTTGTAATAATTTACTGAAGAACTTCTGGGCCCAGTACTCCAGTTGTGCGGGAGGGATCTCCTCGGGCAGACCACGCACCCGCAGGTTATTCCCGTCTGTGACGGTTTTCTATGTTATCAAGATGGTCCATGATGTCAGCTATTTGTCATGTGCTGCATTATGACTGCTTTATGAGAATGAATAGTATCACGTAGCCCCTCCTATTGCTCTTCCAGCTCCACAACTCAGTGCCCCACATGCTTAATCTCAGACCTAATTTCCTCCATGTCTTTTCTGTGAGCTGCCTCCATCTTCCCCAATAAAATCTGGAGATCTTCCCTCGTAGGCAGTACAATTATGTGAGCTTTCCAGTCCCACTCATTCCGAGCTGGGGATGTGGATGGTGGGACCCCGGGCCAATATCCCCCCCAGAAGTGGGGTTAGGGAGAGCAAGGCAATGAGCTGAGGCCCAATATGGGGAAGCTTCCAGGGATAAAGAATGTGCCTTGGGGCTTGGTGGGATAATCCAGTGTGTGACATCTGAGGAGGCTCATTCTGGAGACCCTCTAATGCTAATAGGCCTGAAGGAGGCAGTTTCCAGACTCAAGTTTCCACACACATCTGGTGGATTGGGCATCTGCTCAGCTCCTGACGGAGTTTTCATGGCTATCCATGTGGTGTGAATGCTCTTCACTGGCGTTTCATGCTCCGTGCCTAACAATTCTAGTCCTACCTGGGCCCAAGCAGGGGAGTGAGGTTCCACATGACCTTGTGTCAGGAAGTTCGGGTGCCTTGCTCGCAGGCAGCATTCCAGGCTGAGAGGAGACCGTGCTCCCTTGATCCATCTGAAGGGGAGTGCCTGTTTCTGTGGTGGCCATCTTGGATAATGCCATCCTATATGCTGAAGAGTCGGGCAGTTCGAAAAAAATTAGCAAGGCTCCTGGTTTCCTTCTTCGGACAGGACCTGGAGATGTTCCTTCCTCCCTTGCTCACCATCATGATGTGGTAGGGAATGTCCTTATTAATTCCGGGATTCGATGCGGAGCACTGGGATAGTGCGTCCTATCCCATCATCAGCCAGTCCCAGCTTGTGTGGTTTTTGCTTTTGTCATGTTTATGTTGCGTTTATGCTTATGTGGCATTTACGTCATGTTGACCCTTATGAGGCATTTGCCTTGCATTTATACTTCTGTGCCATCACGTTTGCGTTCATGTTTGCGTTTGTCACGTTTACATTGACATTTACATGCCGTTTACTTTTATGTTCTGTTTGTATCACATGTACGCTTATGTAGTGTTTGTGTTTATGTCTCGTGGGCACTTACTTTTATGTGGCGTTTCCGTCACAGGCATGTTTAAAATGCGTTTGCATTTACACTGTGTTTGTATCCCAGTCGCATAACAATATGTAGCATTGCCTTTTTGTAAACACGGTGTAAACGCAATGTCAACAATATACTAGCGGAATGTGTGTGAGTATAACCTTTAGATGAACATAGAAAAAAATCACAGCTTACTACTGACTTGAGAGAAGATTAGTACAGTCATGGCCAAAAGTTTTGAGAATGACACAAATATTATATTTTCACATGATCTGTTGCCCTCTGGTTTTTATGTGTGTTTGTCAGATGTTTTTTTATCACTTACAGAAATACAAGTGCAATCATATTATGAGTAACAAAAGCTTTAATTGACAGTTAGAATGAGTTAATGCAGCAAGTCAATATTTGCAGTGTTGACCCTTATTCTTCAGGACCTCTGCAATTCTCCCTGGCAGCTCTCAGTCAACTTCTGGACCAAATCCTGACTGATAGCAGTCCATTCTTGCACAATCAATGCTTGCATTTTGTCACAATTTGTTGGTTTTTGTTTGTCCACCCATCTCTTGATGATTGACCACAAGTTATCAATGGGATTAAGATCTGGGGAGTTTCCAGGCCATGGACCCAAAATCTCTATGTTTTGTTCCCTGAACCATTTAGTAATCACCTTGCTTTATGACAAGGTGCTCCATCATGCTGGAAAAGGCATTGTTGATCACCAAACTGCTCTTGGACAGTTGGGAGAAGTTGCTCTTGGAGGACATTCTGGTACCATTCTTTATTCATGGATGTGTTTTTAGGCAAGACTGTGAGAGAGTCGATTCCCTTGGCTGAGAATCAACCCCATACATGATTGGTTGCAGCAAGCTTTACGGTTTGCATGAGACAAGACTGGTGGTATCGCTCATCTGGTCTTCTCCAAACAAGCTGTTTTCAAGATGTTCCAAACAATCAGAAAGGAGATTCATCAGAGAAAATGACTTTACCCCAGTCCTCAGCAGTCCACTCCCTGTACCTTTTGCAGAATATCAGTCTGTCCCTGATGTTTTTACTGGAGAGAAGTGGCTTCTTTGCTGCCCTCCTTGACACCAACCCTTATTCCAAGAGTCTCCGGCTCACAGTGCGAGCAGATGCACTCACACCTGCCTGCTGCCATTCCTGAGCAAGCTATGCACTGCTGGTAGCCCGATCCCGAAGCTGAAACACTTTTAAGAGACGCGCTTGCTGGTCCTTTTTGGGCGTCCTGGAGCCTTTTTGGCAACAATGGAACCTCTCTCCTTGAATTCTTTGATGATGCGATAGATTGTTGACTGAGGTGCAATCTTTCTAGCTCCGATACTCTTCCCTGTTAGGCCAGTTTTGTGCAGCGCAATGATGACTGCACGTGTTTCTTTAGAGATAACCATGGTTAACGAAGAGAAACAATGATGCCAAGCACCAGCCTCCTTTTAAATTGTCCAATGGTGTGATTCTTACTTAATCATGACAAATTGATCTCCAGCCCTGTCCTCATCAACACCCACACCTGTGTTAATGGAGCAATCACTGAAACGATGTTAGCTGCTCCTTTTAAGGCAGGCCTGCAATGAAGTTGAAATGTGTTTTGGGGGAAAAAGTTCATTTTCTAGGCAAATATTGAGTTTGCAATTAATTGCTGTTAAGCTGGTCACTTTTTATAACATTCTGGAGTATATGCAAATTACCATTATAAAACCTGATGCAGTAGACTTTGTAAAAATTAACATTTGTATCATTCTCAAAACTTTTGGCCATGACTGTATAACAAGTCCCCAGCTCCAGCCCCAGATCCTCCTCTCTAACCATACACAGATTATAATGGTCAGATATTGGGACTGACATCTTCACAACCATGAAGCTAGAAAGAAAATTCAATGTGCCCCTGAATCTGTGTGGCAGCCCCTATAGAATGCTATGTTAATCTCCATTTAAGTTAGGTAGTGAAAGGTCCTCTTTAAGTACAATAAAAGCCACATGAAATAGAAAAGTTCACATCATTTGCCATATTTCTGCATCCACAGCTTAGGAAATATCAGTTTTCTTTGATTACCAAAAAGATCCAATATTTGGTGAGAGCCTACATCTTTACATTTACTTATTATGTGGCCTAACGTCATTAAAAATGCGAATTTTGCTGACACTGAGGTTGACACTATTATTTTGACTTTTACAAACTGCCCGTATATACCCACATATAAGTCGACCTGAGTATAAGCCAAGGCCCCTAATTTTAACACAAAAAACTGAGTCTCCGCGAGCCCTCTCCATGCACCGGGACCCGGCGCGCACCGTACTAGTACGGCGCGCGTCGGGAAGGGGTTAAAGGAGAACTGGTAGCAGCTCCTTGGCTTCAGGATTGTGATTTATTGTTGTGATATAATCGGGAAGTTGTGTGGACTTCTTTAAATCACTTCCTGTGCCTTTTAGAACCCGTGCGTTCTGAGAGTCTCTAAAAAGGATCTTGTGTATCCTTCAGGGGTCCGAAACTTCGCGGTTTCCGTCTCGCCATCCCCTTAGCTTTGAGTCTAGTTCTATAAAATTATTCTTAATGTTCCTTCACTTATCTGCCAATGGCTCCAATGTGAGCCACGACAGCTAGGTCTCCCCCATCCTTTCCCAGTTTTTTATCTACCCTTTCCACCACAGGCTGAACCCTAGCACCAGGGAGACTGAAGTATTGTTGTTTATGCACTGTTTGATCAGACTAGTCATATTGGAAACAATGAAACAAACCAAAAACTTTCTCCACAAATCAAAAGTCAAATTTGAAATGTTTGAACTGGTGACACCATTCTGTTTTATACAATGGTACAACACTGAGAATTTAAAAGTATGATTAGTTCATAGTAAGAGCTTTGAAGACCTCCCCTTCATTTAACCCCTTAAGGACGCAGGGTTTTTCGGCTCATTTCTCGCTCTCCAACTTCAAAAATCCATAACTTTTTCATTTTTACGTGTACAGACCTGTGTGAGGGCTTATTTTGTGCGTAACATATTTATTTTAACATGCCGTGTACTGCGAAGCTGAAAAAAAATTCCAAATGTGGAAAAAAAAAAAAAAGGCACGTTCTTGTGGGCTCAGTTTTTTCGACTTTGACTGTGCACTCAAAATAACACCTCAGCTTTATTCTTTGGTTCGGTGCGATCGCGGTGATACCAAATTTATATAGGTTTTATTGTGTTTTAATACATTTTCAAAAATTAAACGAATGTGTACGAATGTGACGCTAATAACTTTTTCATACTTTGGTGCACGGAGAGGTGTGACGTGTCATTTTTTGCGAAATGAGGCGACGTTTTCATTGCTACCATTTTGAGGTCTGTGCGACATTTTGAACATTTTTTATTTCATTTTTTATGTTATGTAAAAAGGTGTAAAAGTCGCATTTCGGACATTTGGGCGCCATTTCCCGTCTCAGAGGTCACCGCCGCCCGTAACCGTTTTTATATTTTGATAGATCAGGCATTTTGGGACGCGGCGATACATAATATGTTTGTGACTTTTACTGTTTATTATGTTTTATATCCGTTCTAGGGAAAGGGGGGTGATTTGAACTTTTAATATTTTATAAAATTTTTTTTTTTTTTTAACTTTTTTTTTTCACTATTTTTTAGACCATCTAGGGTACATTAAACCTAGATGGTCAGATCGCTCCTACCATATATTGCAATACTTCTGTATTGCAATATATGGCATTTTTGCAGCACATTCATTACAATGAGCCACTGGCTCATTGTAACAAAACTGCAGAAGCCATGTAGCCTCGTGTCAAAAGAAGACCCGAGGCTACCATGGCAACCGATCGCCCCCCCCCCCCCCCCCCGATGATGTTCGGGGGCGCGGTGATCGCAATAAAGATGGCGCGCCGACGTTTTTTAAACGCCGCCGGCGACTTTGCCAGCGGCAGTGACATGGTTAATAGCCGCGATCGGTGCAAGCACGGACCACCTTTGTATGAAGAGCCCTCTTCATACATCCCTTATACCTCTGCACCGTAGAGCTACGACGCAGAGCGTTAAGGGGTTAAAGGGCATCTACCATCAGGTAATCTATTACACTATTAGACTATTACATACTTCCCCATCCTGTCCCAGTGTGTCCCAAGCTTCATTTCTTATACTTTTGCATAGCTGCATTTCAGTAAAAATTAGTTTATAAGATATGCAAATTAGCCTGTGGTGCTCTGCAGAGCACCTCAGGCTCCACCGTCATATAATGCCAGCTGCGTTCTTTTCAAATCTCACCGGCTCTCCGAATGCGGCTGGCACTGCCCCGGTATGAGCATAAATTATATTACAGTCGACCCTGATGGTGCTCTGCAGAGCACCACAGGCTAATCTGCACAACTTATAAACTTATTTTTGTAGAAATAAAGCTTAGGAAACAGGGCAGGGAGGTACATACTAATCATCTACCGTCAGGTAATCTGATGGTGAATGTCCTTTAATGAGTTTACCGATTTGACTCCTTATAACCAGATCAAGCCCAACTATAGGCCAGTCCTCCCTCCAACAACGCTGTATGTGATGGCGCTTTGTTTAAATATTTTGTGATTTATGTTGTTTCGAAAACCAAATAAAATAAGTACTTTAAAAAATTACATAATTGTGATAGAAAAATTGGAGAACACTTTCAGATACCTGCAAGTTATTGGTGTTAATCTGGCACCAATTTTCTTAACTATCTGACAAACCCAATTTAACTGGTTCCCACTCCATGCAAAGAAAAAAAACCCAGCAAACTTACACTGGTTTTATGCAAATTTATGCCAGGTTGGACCTGGCCGGATACATAAAGATGTCTGTTTCTGAGTCAAATGTCACATTAATGATGTGAAGTCCTGCTCTATTTAGTGAACTTGATCATCATTAGGCTAATCTTACTAAAATGAGCCGACTCTTTCGGCTCACAAATGGCTAGTGGTTAGCTCCTGATTTACACTCCACTTTTAACACAGTTTTTATAGGGTTAAAAAAGGCATGCTCACTCTACTAGAGGTAGTAAGTGAGTTATTAGCTCATAGCAGAAAACCGGCTCTTGACACTTCAAGATGACACATGACCCGAAGATCATTGTCCTTATAAATTACAGTTGAGATGGCAGGGTGAGGCATTGTTAGCCCTTCACTCAATATCTATAACTTTCTTTCGGTCTGAAAAGTGAGTCTTATGTTTCTCTCATATATAATATATATGTAAATGACAGACAATATCTATAAAGATATGCACTGGAGATCAAAATTATTGACTCACAATTTTCTAAAGGTAAAGATTATTGTGTAGTCCTATGTGAATACTGGTGTTTTCCAACTTAAGGACACCCAGCTTACTGAAAACTCCTAGTTTCAGACAGACCTCTCTTCTATCTGTGACCTCTGGTGAAGCTCTCTGGATGCTATGTTAGGTGTCTGTAATGAAGCTTTATTGATAATTCTTGTTCCCAGGACAGCACAAAATTTTTTAATTCCAGTTGTCACTAAAACAAATAATTTTTTTTCTGGAGTTACAATTATAAAATATACAAGTTTCGACTTCAACTTCATACAAATTCAACTTAAGTACAAACCTAAAGAACCTCTCTTGTACATAACCTGGGGACTGCCTGTATATCCTAACAAGATTTAAACTGCAGTATTTCAAGCTTACTGCATACATTTTATATATTCTAAAGCAGTGATGGCAAACCTTTCAGAGACCGAGTGCCCAAACTACAACAAAGACCCGCTTATTTATCGCAAAGTGCCAACACAGAAATGTAATTTGTGATTTATACTCCCTTCTCTGTCACAGTTTTCATTGATACCAGCATCTGAGGACACCAATAAAGCAGAAAATAGTCCCAGGTACAGCTGTCACTTTAAAATAGCTCTGTGCACAGCAAGTCCTGGGCTGTCTGGGACTGCAGGAAGATACCTGGAGTCCTCTCTGGTGATGGCCTGAGTGCCCACAGAAAGGGCTCCGAGTGCCATCTCTGGCACCAGTGCCATAGGTTAGCCATCACTGTTCTAAAGCATAGAATAAAACTGTTCTTTTGCAATTAAGTCATTAACAATGATCCAAATTAGAGAATACTTTCATGGTGCAGTCACACGATGCAGCTACAATTAATTTCAACTAATTTCGAAGAAGAATGGGAAGTCAGCCTTATTCAGATCACTCGGAGACCTTCCAAAATTCTTGGGGACTTGTGAACTCCCACAGGTTGCTTTACCCGATTGGCCTCTAATTAATTCAGCTCTGGTGCTCCCTCCCAGAGAGAAATTGCGGGAAGTGCATAGAAGGGATCCAGGCAAGCCCACTAGCCCATCTGCTGGAACCTGAAGTGGTTTGCTCACAGTCTAAACATGTATTAATTGGCCTCGTTACAATTTTCTGATTAATCTGTATTAGAATTTACACCACTTCTCTTCTGTTTTACCTTTATCTTGTTAATCCTTTCCAGCTTTGCCCCTCGGTCCCTTTCCAGCTTTGCCCCTGGGTCCAGATGCTTGGGATTTCAGCTGTACCATCAATCGTTTACTAGCGCTTAGATTACATATCCTCTCAGAGGATTGATATTTTGTATGCAGGGATGTTTCGGGAGACTCGTCCCCCTTTGGTCTCCCCCCCCTTAGGGTTGTGGTGCTGGACACCATTTTGGCCTACTATGCCTCCCTTTAGGTTTACCAAGCTCCCTGGGATCTTGGATTGTACAGTATTGTATAAATGTTTTGTTTGTTTTTGTTCCCTCACCTTCCGCCCTCCCACTTTCCTTCTGCCTTGCCTCCCATCTGATTCCCTGATTTCATTCTCTAGCCGCTCCTTAACCTAAGCCATGGCAGTATTAACATTCTTCACCTACAACACCAGGGGTCTCAACAAACCCGAGAAACATAGCCAAATATTATACCGTTTACACAAACGTATGGTGTTAGTGGCTATGTTCCAAGAGACACACTTTAAAGCAGATAGAATTCCTAAGTGTCTCAGTAACATGGCACCACTGCCCCCACCCCACACAGAAGGTTTGTGGAATTTCTATAGCTTTCCACAAGTCTTTCCAGCTTTCGGCTTGGTAATCCTGAAGAGCCTTCTCGAATGGCTCCGCCTTAATCCTGGGAGGTGACTTCAACGTTCCTCTTGAACCCTCTTTGGACTCTTCCACAGGTAGGTCTTCCTTGTCTTTGTAGATTGAGATGTGCCTTACTTAGTCTTAAGTTGATCGATCTATGGTGGGTGCTTCACCGCGGGGTCAAGGGCTACAGCCACCACTCGTATGCACATAATAACTTCTTAGGTTCCAAAGAAACCACCATAAAACCACTTCTTCCGACATTTTGTAAGCTGAAATCTCTGCCCTTAGACATAACATCCTCCAGATACTAGACCAAAAGAGCCTCTGCTTCACAGATAAAATTAGAAAAGACTGGTGCGGAGCCTGACTGAGCTGCATGGTGGACGCTCGCTGCCCAGCTCCCGAGACACAAGTCCTGCTACAAAGAAATTTCGCAGCTAAACTCACCCGAGATGGGTAAAAACAGTAAGGAGAAACCCACGGAGAATTGGGGCACACCGAGATCGAGGAGAGGGTAGGGAGACATTGACAAATACCTGAGAAAAAGGCTGCAATCCCCGCAAGATCGAAGCACCAAGATGGTGCCGTGCACGCAGCTAGAGTCAGATGTGCCTGACGACTCTGATCTGGAAAGCTTAGCGGAACATGAAGAGCTAACGGAATCATCAGACCCAGCTCCTTTATCAAGATCCTTCATGAAGAA
The DNA here is from genome assembly GCF_040894005.1 of Engystomops pustulosus. Taxonomy (NCBI): domain Eukaryota; kingdom Metazoa; phylum Chordata; class Amphibia; order Anura; family Leptodactylidae; genus Engystomops; species Engystomops pustulosus. The sequence goes on along the minus strand of NC_092415.1, from coordinate 128,949,726 downwards.
GGTACTTTCACAGGCATTAGCCCCTATTATGAAAGAACTTACCGCGATCCATGCAGAGGTCCGCGCCACGAGGCAGAGAGTGGAGACGCTTGAATCTTCACAAGCCGCCATTATAGAGCACAGCTCAGCAATGGCTCACTATATGTCTACACATAACAAAGTAGCACTGTAAAATGTGCATGTGGTAGAGCGATATAATGGCGCTGGACTGCTAAGAAGTATAAAATCTGATTTTATTGGTAGTAAAACCCCTAGTAAATACAAAATAATAAAAAAGGGGGGGATGTAAGAATTAAGAACAACGCGTTTCGCGCTCGGACAGAGCGCTTCTTCTGGTTCGTATAACAATGTGGTGTACAAGCTGTCATTTATACTGGTAGACTAAGTATGACCGTTTCCGGTAGATGAGGGAGACGGTGTAACATTTGAAATGGAATATACAATACATATCTATTAGACAATAATCGAAAGAGCTTAGCACAATAATAAATATGATATACATTGAGTTTAAAAATTGAAATAAAAATATTTTGATATTAGAGATATTTGGTGCGAGGATAAACATCCAGTTACCGGGTGTAGGGGAGGAGTAAGTGTCCACGGATAGTTTGAACGGTACCAGGAGTTGGTCGGGATGTAGAAAGAAAACTACAAGTACGGAAGGAGACTGTGGTCAGTGTACTATGTGGAAACTACGGAAGCCGAGAAGGGTCAAAAAGGGTAACGGAAACTCCACAAGCTAGATGGATAATTGGAATTGGGAGAGCTCAACACGTAAGTAGTTTATATTATAGAATGGTTTCATTAACTTCATTTAACCCTTTAGGAGAAAGGGTGTTTAATTTAAAAAATTAAACACCCTTTCTCCTAAAGGGTTAAATGAAGTTAATGAAACCCTCGCACCAAATATCTCTAATATCAAAATATTTTTATTTCAATTTTTAAACTCAATGTATATCATATTTATTATTGTGCTAAGCTCTTTCGATTATTGTCTAATAGATATATATTGTATATTCCATTTCAAATGTCACACCGTCTCCCTCATCTACCGGAAACGGTCATACTTAGTCTACCAGTATAAATGACAGCTTGTACACCACATTGTTATACGAACCAGAAGAAGCGCTCTGTCCGAGCGCGAAACGCGTTGTTCTTAATTCTTACATCCCCCCCTTTTTTATTATTTTGTATTTACTAGGGGTTTTACTACCAATAAAATCAGATTTTATACTTCTTAGCAGTCCAGCGCCATTATATCGCTCTACCACATGCACATTTTACAGTGCTACTTTGTTAAGTTTTCTGTGCCTGCCAGCACAACTCCAGGTTAGTAGATTCATACTACCGTTCTTTGTCACCTATTCACGAAGGGTACTACACTATAGGAGCGCCCCTCTCTCCATTCTCTTCCAGACTGTATATGTCTACACAAGCAGATGGTCTGAATAATGCGCTCCTACAAATCGAAGACCAAGAGAACAGGAGCCGGAGGAAAAATATAAGAATAAAAGGTCTTGACGAATCTGTCACACAGGACAAGCAGGAGGAGAAGGTCAGATCATTATTTGCCATATTACTTTCAGAAGATAAGGCGCAAGACATTATTATTGAAAGAGTACATAGAGCACTGCGCCCACTGCCATCAAAAGACGATCCACCAAGAGACGTCATATGTGGATTGCTGAATTACAGAGACACGGCAGCCATCCTCAAAGCTGCAAGGGAAAAAAGAGATTTAGAAGAGGACGATCGTAGAATTTCCTTTTTTCAAGATCTGGCACCTTCCACATTATATATAAGAAAGCTCCTGTGTCCATTAACGACCAGCCTGAAAGAGCAGGGGATCCTATTTAGATGGCTTTTCCCTTTTGGACTCTCCTTCACAAAGAATGGAAGAAGATCAAAACACCGGGAGACCTCATGAAGGCTTGGGATATCCTTGAAATCGCTCCAATAGATATATCTTCATGGATGCCGGTAACAAAGCAACACATGGAATTACCAGCCCTACCAGCAATTGAAAAATGGGAGATGCCCAAGAAGTTTAAATCTCCAAAGATGAAGAAGAGAGCTTAAAGAAAAAATGTGTAACCCCTTACATAACTCTTAGATTGAAGAAAGTATTTTGGTTTAAGTACATTTTCCACTCATACACACCATAGTAGATAACCAAAATTACTTACACCTCAAATACCCATCGAGAGAGTTTACTAACAATAGATAGTACATATCACACCATGTGTAGCAAACTTGTGTCACTCCAGTCAGGAACACAACTCCTCTTACTCTCCCCCCCCCCCCCCATAGATCTCCACAATTGGAGACGTAACTGAGTATAAGAACTCAACAGTTACACCACAGAACAACCCTCCACACTCACAAGAGTATCCAGTCTGTCTGGAGTATCCAGTCTGTATCCAGTAATGGTCTGGAAGCTTAGTGGCAGGAAAAGGAGGATGATCATTGTTAAATGTTATTTGTTGAATTGTTTGTTTTTTATCTACTCTTTTCAGATCCAACCAATCCATGAGTCTGAGGTCAGAAACAAAATTGATACCAAACCTACATCTATATTCCTATGGCTGATATTAAGGTAACCATGTACAATGTGAGAGGCCTAAACTCACAAAAAAAGAGGTCACAACTTTTACAATTGCTGTATAAAGAAAAAACTGACATTTGTTTTCTCCAGAAGACTCATTTAAGAAACAATTGCACACCACCATTCGCACGAAGCAGGTATACACTTAGATATTATAACAGCTACCACAAAACGAAAAGAGGAGTAGGAATTTTAATTTCACGCTCACTCCCTTTTAAACACAGCCTCACATGGGCAGACTCTGAGGGAAGAATAATTTTAGTTAAAGGGAAAATAGGTCATACGACAGTGACTCTGGTATGTATTTATGCCCCGAACACAGGCCAAGCTACATGGCTTAGGAGTGCGTTAAGACAAATTGACACCTTGGCGGAAGGGTATATAATATATACGGGGGAGATATCAACATCGCTTTAAACCCCCTCATAGACTGCTCAGCGGGATGCTCCTCACAATCACAAAAATCGCTGAGAATTATACAAAAAACCATCCATAAAGCAGGGCTGCTTGACACATGGAGGCTAATCCACCCAACAGGGAAAGACTTTTCTCACTATTCGGCAGTACATAAAACCTTCCAGCGTCTAGATTACATATTTACACCTATTAGCCACCCTGATATTATCAAAACCGCTGAAATTGGACCAAGCACAATATCAGACCACTCCCCGGTATCAATAACATTTTCGATAGCAGGTCTAGCAAACAAGCCCCCATTATGGCGCCTCAATGAGACGCTTCTAGATGACCCCAAACAAGTTAAGAGAATAGAGGAAAAACTTAATTTCTACTTTATAAAGAATAAGCCGGACGGCACTTCTCAAACCATAAGGTGGGAGTCCCATAAAGTAGCAATAAGAGGGGAGTTGATGGCATTAGGAGCATGGCATAAGAAGAAAAGAGAATCAAAGATACAAAATTTATTAACACGCATTTTAGCTATAGAATCAGCGGCAAAGCGCTCTAGGGTCAGCAGAAATATGGAAGATTTAACAAACCTTAGAAAGGAGCTTTTAGACCTCCTTAACCAACGAACAGCAAGTAGATATCAGTACGCCAAATTCACACAATACGCGCACGGTGACAAAGGTAACAAATTAATGTCATATCTAATTAAAAAAGAAAGGGAACAAGCCTTTGTAGAATCATTAACGACCCATAAAGGTAAAAAGTGTACCCAAACTAACGAAATAGCAGAAGCTTTTCGTGAGTTCTATCAAGAGCTATACAACCTAGATAAGGAAAATGACACCAATACTCCCAACAGACAAAAATTAATAGATAGTTTCCTGGGGAAGATAAAGCTACCAACATTAAACGAAGAAGGGAAATTAAACCTCACAAAACCCATAACTGTACAAGAAGTAAAAGAAATAATAACCTCCCTACCCCTAAAGAAAAGTCCAGGCCCGAACGGATTCCCTCCCGGATATTATAAAAAATTTGCAACAATATTATCACCCTACCTAACCGACTGGTGTAATGCAATGATGGAAGGAGTACCATTACCGAAACACGCTCTTTCAGCAACTATCACGGTTCTCCCCAAGCCAGGCAAGAATCCAGAAAATTGCGGTAGCTACCGCCCTATTTCTCTATTAAACTAGGACATTAAGATTTGGGCGAAGCTTCTGTCAAAAAGACTGAGCCCTTATCTTCCCGAGTTGATAAATAAAGAACAAACTGGATTCGTTCCTGGTAGAGAGGGAAACCACAACTCAATAAGGGTTATCCACGCCATTCATTATGCCTCTGTCAAGAAACTTCCACTGGTCCTTCTCGGCACTGATGCCGAGAAGGCATTTGATAGGGTCTCATGGTAATACATGATAGCAACATGTGAAAAATTTGGTATCCCACAGAAATTTATCCATGCCGTGATGTCATTGTACTCCAATCCTTCGGCTTGCATCAAAGTAAATGGGACTTTGTCAAAATCCTTTAATATTAAGAATGGGACCAGACAAGGCTGCCCATTATCACCAACGCTTTTTATAATGGTGATGGAAACATTACTACAAACCCTGAGAGAACACCCACATATCCATGGGCTAAAAGTAGGGAAAACAACCCATCTAAATGCAGCATTTGCTGATGATCTCCTACTGATGCTCACTAAACCGACCCAATCGATACCAAAAGTAATGGAAACTTTCCAGGAATTTGGCAAAATATCAAACTTTAAAATAAACTTCGGAAAGTCAGAAGCACTTAACATATCCACATCTGAAGGAGTAGTTAAAAAACTACAGGAAACAACCCCATTCCATTGGCAACCATCAAAGATTACTTACTTGGGGATACAAATTACTAAAAACATAAATTCACTATATAAAGAAAATTACGCTCCATTAATAAACCAGATACAATCCACCCTAGATACATATGCCCTTCCATTTGTGTCCTGGATAGGCAGGAAGAACCTGCTCAAAGCTTTCACAATGCCTAAAGTATTATACCTGCTGAAAATGATCCCAATAGCTCTACCAAGCACATTTTTCGCAAAATTACGAACACTTTTCTCCAAATTCCTGTGGAGAGGTTCAAAGGCGAGGGTAGCATATGATAGATTAACATTTAAAAAACAAGATGGCGGCTTTGGGCTACCAGACGCCAAAGTATACCAAAAAGCAATCCACCTTAAAAGATGGACGCAACTACATAATCCTAAGTTCTTCAACTTAAGCACAGATATTGAATTAGCCTCATTAGAACCAAAGCACAGGGCGAAACTATGGAATATTATTACTAAATCACAATGCACAAATCCTATCACCTTAGGCATGATCAAAACAGTGAACTCCCTAGGAAAACAAAAGAATCTTATAAATTCCCCCTCACCATTAATGCCTAGCAACCTGATCCCATATTGGATCAATCCTAAAAAAGAAGACACTTCAAACATGTGGGACACGTGGAATGAGATTCCCCTCAAACAGTTCCACACAACATCATACGAAAAATTAAAAGAAAAAGTAGTAGAACAACGACCAGGTATCACTTTTATACACCTAGCCGAACTTAAATCCACACATGAAAACCTGACAAAGAAAATCTCCCTTCTAAAAGACCCGACATGGCTTGAATCATGGCTGAAAAAAGATAAACTACCTAAAAGTACTATCTCAATTTTTTATGAATACATTCTAAACAAAACTTCGAACCCCAAACCAGCATATGTTTTAGGCTGGGAAAATGAACTCAAAACAACATTCACAGACACACAAATCAAGACCATTCATAGACACTCACATGGATTCTCTAAATGTGTGAGGATACAGGAAAACACATATAAGACCGTCACCAGATGGTACAATACGCCAGACAAACTGAAACAAAAAGGGCTAACTGATTCAGAAAGCTGTTGGAGATGCAAGAAGGAGAAAGGGACATTAGGTCACATTCTGTGGGGCTGCCCTCTAATTAGATCCTATTGGACGGACATAGAAAGGCAAATATCACAAATAATGGGGAAAAAATTAATACTAACGCCGGAGTCAGTCTTATTATGGCTGCCCCATAAAACGTGGACCCCAAACAAAAAGAATCTCACCACACACCTAATACAAGCCGCCAAACTAGTAATTCCAGCAAAATGGTTACAATGGTTACAGACCCACCTACCATTAAGGATTGGACTGAGAAGGTTGATAGCATTTTGAGAATGGAAGAACTAGTTAGCTGGGAAAACAGATCACATCACAGATTCTCTCTCTTATGGGAACCCTGGAAAAAATTCAGACACAAATGAAGACCAAACACACAAATCGACTCAGCTTATATATCATATAATAAACAACGCCATGGCCTCAGTAGAGCATTAAGAATATACTTAGGCTGCACTAGACACTGAATATAAGATTGAACTTACCTTGAACCTCAACTTTTGGACAAGTTAAAATCACAGCAAATTAAAAGCAGAATGACCGAAGACTCATGGATGGATCTCAAGTTACCCACTGTTACCAAACTGTTATAAGATATTATATGACTTAAAAGTTAATAAGGTAATAAATTTTACATTTCAGGTACAGTAAGAAGTCTTAAGATGTACCCCCCCAACCCATCTTTACCCCCCCCCCCCTCAACCCATCTTACCTTCACCCATCCCGCTACAGATATTTGGAACACGCAACAAAAGGACTTTTCAGGAGATAAAAGAGGACATTAATCTCTTTAAAGAGAGAGTCATCATAACTGTGAGCGGACCTAGTGGTTCATGGGAAAACTCACTCCAAAGAAGAATTTATTATCTATACCCTTTTTCCCTCTTCCCTCATCCTCTTCTCTCCCTACCTTCAACCAACCTCCCTCTTAGCCTAACTTATATAGTTTTCTCTGAAGAGTACGTAAATTAACCATAATGCTCCTGTGTGAGCGAATGCAAAGTGTAAAATGCCTTGTCCTTCCAGAGAATTAATAGAAATATGTCTTTGATGTTCCTTTATTACAAAAAAAAAACAATAACAAGATTTAAACAAAAATTAGAAAAGACTATTTCGAATACGGCGATAAATGCAGGAAATTGCTAGCCACAACCCTACACCCTAGTGCTCCTCAGACACCAGTTACGACTTTGTACTCATCACAGGGCTCGATAGTGCATTCCCCTAGCGAGATTCTTCAAGAGTTTCAAGACTTCTATGCTGCTCTATATAATCTAGGCTCCTCCTCAGACGTAAGCAATCCAGTACCGTCCATTGGAGGAAATCCTTCAGGTGATAGAAGAGGTAAAAGTGGGCAAAAGCCCTGGGCCAAATGGCTTTACGCCTAGATTTTATAGAGTTTTTGGTGAAGCCTTGGCGGCACCTCTAAACTTTTTAATTCTATAGATTTAGATTGTCTTTTTATACCCCAATCCCTTAGGCACCACATATCAGTAATCCATAAATCGGGCAAGGACCCCTAACACTGCAGCAATTATAGGCCCATATCTCTGATTAATATCGACCTAAAAATTTACTCCAAAATTCTGGCTACACGCCTCTCTCCCCTCCCTTCCCTATATGCAATGGCACAAGACAGGGGTGCCCTCTATCCCCCTTTTTATACAACTTGGTGATGGAATCCCTTGTGTGAGCATTGCGTGACAACCCATCCGCCCGGGGCATAGAAGTTAAAGGGAAATCCTATAAAGTCTCACTGTTTGCTGACGAATTACTTATCCATGTTTCCGACCCGGTGGTCAGCCTCCCTAATATCATGCAAGAGTTTGAGGCATACAGCAGAGTCAGTCATTTTAAAGTGAACATTCAAAAATCCGAGATCTTGAACATCACCCTTCCGGGATCTTTGGTCTCCTCTCTGTCCTCATCCCTTCCATTCATGTGGTAGAATGAACACGCTTAAAATGGATTCCCTCCCCAAGATCCTTTACATCTTCCAAACTGTACATATGGACCTAAATTCCTCTTTCTTGACCCGGCTACGTAAAATAGCCACTAAGTTTTTCTGGCGTGACTCCTCCCCTTGGATAAAACATAATATCCTAACGAGACAAAAAGAATCTGGTGGGGCAGGTCTCCCTGATTTCTCCCACTTCCACAAGGTGACCATAAGCAAAGTGGTTTTAGATTCGACATCCCACAACTCCAGGAAACTTTGGGTAGAACTGGAATGTTCCATGCTCATCTAAGGCCATCTCCCTGACTTGTTTTGGCTTCCTGCAAAGACCAACTGGGGCCCGTAACACTCACAAATTGCCCTCTTTTACTCCTGGATAATGGTTGTCACAAAAAAATGGGAGATGTCATACCTGGAGCGGGGACACGATCCTTAAACAATATACTGGGGGACAGGAGAACCTATCCAGGCGCCTGGCTACACTATTTACAAGCTAAAAAATCCAAAGAAAGTACAAGATCCAGCACCCCAATCTTCTTAAGTTTTTCTTTAAACATCATAACATTTATTTTCCATATTAAAAGTCCAGTGACCCATAAAGACCTACACGTTTCGAACTATTGTATAACGTTCTTAGTCATGGTCTGAACAATACATGTATAACAAACACATTTAAAAGCAAGGAAAGACAAATACCAGCTGATGGAACTTCCACTAATTACACCTCGTGCACACAGGGAGAGTATCCCAGTGCGCATGCGTATACTTAGACTGAGTACAACTATTTGAAAAAAACAGATAACAGATTAGTAAAAGTATATTCATAATTATTAATATAGTATTTCATCAATACAAGATCTGTTCTGTTATTCAAACCCTTTGGATTCCTCGTCTGGAGATTCAGGATCCAAAAGGCTTCGCAATTGTATAGCTTCCGTTCCTTGTCTACACCCCTAGTTGAAACTTTTATTTTTTTCTATGCCTACCACCAAAAAGCAAGACATATCACCTGCATCCCTTTAGACAGGACATTTATTGGTATGGCAGATACATCGATGACACCCTGCTCAAATGGACTGGCAGTGAGCAGGGTGTCATTGATTTTCTATCTTATATCAACCAAAATGATTGCAATCTCAGTTTTACTTACCAAATAGAAAATAATTCCATATCTTTTTTGGATATTGACTTAAAGGGTAGCAATGAGACTAATCGGATAGATAGATCCCTTTATCGTAAATCTATCAGTGGCAATTCCATCTTACAAGCTTCAAGCTGCCACTCAAAACATGAAGTGCAAAACCTAGCTGTGGGTGAATTTATATGTGCCCGCAGGAGCTGCAGTGATCCGCAGTCATTTAATGAAGAATGTCTAAATAGGTGGGGGTACACTATGCCCATTATCCAGGGAGAGAGCGAAAAACATAGCTTTAATGAAAACAAGAGAACAGCTATTGTTTAACAATAGCGTAACAAAAGAGTAACAATACTTCTTATAAAATAATCTTCTCCACCTCTTATAGCAGTGACTACAATCAGGTCACTAACATAATTAAAAAATACCTGCCAGTATTGACAGCGGATGATAAAATAAGAAAGATATTACAGCTAGGGTGTCAATTTGTATCAAGACGTGCATGCACAATTGGAGATATTATATCCCCTTCATTATATTTAGGATCAAATAACAAGGGTAAGGATTCAAATGCGGGGGCAATAGGTGCAATAATTGCAAATTCATGAAAAATACAAAAAAAACCCCAAAGTAAATAACATCCATTCTTTCAGTAACTGTAATACGCGATATGTATATCTTGTCACGGAAGTACTAAAGAAACGCATAAGTGAACATGTATCTGATAGCACAAGTTCTAGTGACAAAAACATGTCTAGTTTATCGAAACACTTTTTACAAGTACATGGAGGTGATAGGTCTTGCTCTTTGGTGGTAGGCATAGAAAAAATTAAAGTTTCAGCTAGGGGTGGAGACAAGGAAAGGAAGCCATGCAATCACAAAGCCTTTTGGATCCTTAATCTACAGATGAGGAATCCAAAGGGTTTGAATAACAGAACAGATCTTATGTACCTGTATTGATGAAATACTATATTAATAATTATGAATATACTTTTACTAATCTGTTTTTTTCAAATAGTTGTACTCAAGAAATTGTGTCAGTCTAAGTATACGCATGCGCACTGGGATACTCTTCCTGTGTGCGCGAGGTGTAATTAGTGGAAGTTCCATCAGCGGGTATGTGTCTTTCCTTGCCTTTAAATGTGTTTGTTATACATGTATTGTTCAGACAATGACTAAGAACGTTATACAATAGTTCGAAACGCGTAGGTCTTTATGGGTCACTGGACCGTATGTCTGTACTTTTAATATGGAATGAAATAAATGTTATTAATTTTTTAAGAAAAACTTAAGAAGATTAAGTGCTTTTTGTTTTTTTGTCCTCTCTGAGCCTGAGGCCTGCTTGAGTATAAATCCGTGCCACAACTGAGTAATGGGCTGCGACCCGAACATGTGCCCCTCTTGTGGGTCCTCTGCTCTTTCTTTGTTAACTTTGTTACTTAATAAAGATAAATGAACCATAAAACCCCTGATGAGGTTGTTTAGAAACAACTGAAACGCTTAGGGTCAGACTATGAGAGACTATGGGATAGCTATTCATTCTGAAATTTTGGAAAGAAATGCTAGAGGCAGGTAACAAATAGCCTCATAGTTAACTGAAGTGTCTTAGTGCTGTTGTAAGGGTCAAAATGATAATGATTACACTCACTGGCCACTTTATTAGGTACACCTCTCCAACTGCTCGTTAACACTTAATTTCTAATCGGCCAATCACATGGCGGCAACTCAGTGCATTTAGGCATGTAGACATGGTCAAGACAATCTCCTGCAGTTCAAACCGAGCATCAGTATGGGGAAGAAAGGTGATTTGAGTGCCTTTGAACGTGGCATGGTTGTTGGTGCCAGAAGGGCTGGTCTGAGTATTTCAGAAACTGCTGATCTACTGGGATTTTCACGCACAACCATCTCTAGGGTTTACAGAGAATGGTCCAAAAAAGAAAAAACATCCAGTGAGTGGCAGTTCTGTGGGCGGAAATGCCTTGTTGATGCCAGAGGTCAGAGGAGAATGGGCAGACTGGTTCGAGCTGATAGAAAGGCAACAGTGACTCAAATCGTCACCCGTTACAACCAAGGTAGGCAGAAGAGCATCTCTGAACGCACAGTACTTCGAACTTTGAGGCAGATGGGCTACAGCAGGAGAAGACCACACCGAGTGCCACTCCTTTCAGCTAAGAACAGGAAACAGGCTAAAATTTGCACAAGCTCATCGAAATTGGACAGTAGAAGATTGGAAAAACGTTGCCTGGTCTGATGAGTCTCGATTTCTGCTGCGACATTCGGATGGTAGGGTCAGAATTTGGCATCAACAACATGAAAGCATGGATCCAACCTGCCTTGTATCAACGGTTCAGGCTGGTGGTGTCATGGTGTGGGGAATATTTTCTTGGCACTCTTTGGGCCCCTTGGTAGCAATTGAGCATCGTTGCAACGCCACAGCCTACCTGAGTATTGTTGCTGACCATATCCATCCCTTTATGACCACAATGTACCCAACATCTGATGGTTACTTTCAGCAGGATAATGCGCCATGTCATAAAGCTGGAATCATCTCAGACTGGTTTCTTGAACATGATAATGACTTCACTGTACTCAAATGGCCTCCACAGTCACCAGATCTCAATCAAATAGAGTATTTTTGGGATGTGGTGGAACGGGAGATTCGCATCATGGATGTGCAGCCGACAAATCTGCGGCAACTGTGTGATGCCATCATGTCAATATGGACCAAAATCTCTGAGGAATGCTTCCAGCACCTTGTTGAATCTATGCCACGAAGAATTGAGGCAGTTCTGAAGGCAAAAGGAGGTCCAACCCGTTACTAGAATGGTGTACCTAATAAAGTGGCCAGTGAGTGTATATGTCTATGATAATCACATGCTTTAGGATTGTATACATGTGCTCTTTGCACTACATCGCTACTCTGTTTGTTATGAAATACAGAGCTTTTCTCTTAACCCTTTCACGACCCGTGACGTAATAGCACGTCACGGGTCGGCCGCGGGTGCATGGAGAGGACTCACACGCTGAGCCCTCTCCATAGCCTGTAAGTCTTTGCTGCATATTGCAGCAAAAGGTTACCAGTAACACCCGCGATCGGTGCTAGCACCGATCGCTGGTGTTTTCACCTCGATCGCCGCCGGCAATGCTGCCGGCGGCTTCAAAAGGCAATGCTGCCGGCGGCTTCTTTTCGAGGATCGCCGCTCCCCGTGACGTCATCGGGGAGCGGCGATCCATCGCCATGGTAACCTCGGGTCTCGCGAAGACCCGAGGCTACTTCAGGTTAACCCATGCATTACAATATGTATGTATGTATGAGTAGTAAAATCCCCATATACTGCCATACTGTAGTATGGCAGTATATGATAGGATCGTGCAGACCCCCTAGGGTTAAAGTACCCTAGGGAGTCTGAAAAGTACTAAAAATAAAAAAAAAATAAAAAATTATAATAAAAAACCCTAAAAACTCAAATCACCCCCTTTCCCTAGAACTGATATAAATATAAATAAACAGTAAAAATCATAAACACATTAGGTATCGCCGCGTCCGAAAATGCCCGATCTATCAAAAAAACGGTTATTCACTGCGTTTCATCCCGTAACGGAAAATCGCGCCCAAAGTCGAAAATGGCACTTTTTTTGTCATTTAAAAAAATTAAAAAATTCTATAAAAAGTGATCACAAGGTCGAAAAGTCCTAAAATTGATAACATTGTAAATGCCATCAAAATCCGCCAAAAACGACACCACCCACAGCTCAGTACACCAAAGTATAAAAAAGTTATTAGCGCCAGAAGATGGCAAAATCCCCAAAAAAATTTTTGTACAGGAGGTTTTAATTTTTTTAAATGTATGAAAACATTATAAAACCTATACAAATTTGGTATCCCCGTAATCGTACCGACCCAAAGTATAAAGTAGACATGTCATTTGGGGCGCACAGTGAAATCCGTAAGATCCAAGCCCACAAGAAGGCGGCACAAATGCGTTTTTTTTACCAATTTCACTGCATTTGGAATTTTTTGCCCGCTTCCTAGTACACGGCATGGAATATTCAATACCATCTCTATGAAGTGCAATTTGTTATGCAGAAAATAAGCTGTCACACAGCTTTGTACATGGAAAAATAAAAAAGTTATGGATTTTTGATCATGGGGAGTAAAAAATGAAAATGAAAAAACAAAAAAGGGCCAGGTCCTGAAAGGGTTAAACCAGTTTTAACCAGATATATAGCTTTGTCAGCGAAACTCAAGTCTTATGATCAAAAAGCAGAAGTTTGTTAAGAATAGCACCGGCATTTGAACCAACGGCCGATTTCCTCCAGACAACAATGACTGGAAATTCCCCTGGCATAGCAACCAAGGTCTAACTTTGAGGACGAATCAGCAGCGGTCGAGGGCCAGACATATATGCTTAGCTATCACCAATTGTAATGATTCTAATGTTTGTAACCACGCCTCTGTGTATGAATATAAAAAGTTGTGTATTAGTTCAGTTCTCTTTTCTGCATGGCGAGTTAAGAGCATGAGCTAAGACTAAAACAGAACTTGAGTCTGTCTTTTCTTACTATGTGCACGCATGCTCCACTAATTTGGAGTGTCTGAGAGAAGAGAGTATTGTCGATTTACGGCCCGACACTGCTAAGTGGTAAAAATACTAAGTAGCAGTAATATTAAACATTCTCAGGAGAAACAATTCTCTGCACTGAAGCAGTGGGGGAATTGGGTACAGTCCAGGATACCTTAAAGTAAATATACAATTTTTTTCATGCATTGTGAACCAAACATACCTTGAGAATGCTGTAGCTACACTGCTGTAGAAACATATCTTGTTTAACCGGTTAAGGACCGGGCCCTTTCCCGTTTTTTCATTTCCATTTTTCACTCCCCACCTTCAAAAAACTAACTTTTTTATTTTTACACGTAAAAAGCTATGTGACGGCTCATTTTTTGCGTAACAAATTGCTTTTCATAGTGATCGCATTGAATATTCCATGCCATGTACTGGGAAGCGGGAAAAAAATTCCAAATGCAGTGAAAATGGTGAAAAACGCATTTGTGTCGTATTCTTGTGGGCTTGGATATTACGGCTTTCACTTCACGCCACAAATGACACATCTAATTTATTCTTTGGGTCAGTACGATTACAGGGATACCAAATTTGTATAGGTTTTATAATGTTTTCATACATTTAAAAAAATTAAAACCTCCTGTACAAAATTTTTTTTTATTTTGCAGTCTTCTTGTGCTTATAACTTTTCCATACTTCATTGTACAGAGTTGAGGGTGGTGTCATCTTTTGCGACTTTTGATGATGTTTTCATTGATATTATTTTTAGGACAGTATGAACTTTTGATCACTTTTTATAGAATTTAAATTTTTTTTAAATGGCAAAAAAGTGCCAGTTTTGACTTTGGACGCGATTTTCCGTTACGGGGTTAAACGCAGTGAAAAACCGTTATTATATTTTGATAGATCAGGCATTTTCGGACGCGGCGATACCTAATGTGTTTATGATTTTTACTGTTTATTTACATTTATATCAGTTCTAGGGAAAGGGGGGTGATTTGAATTTTTAGGTTTTTTTATTATCATTTTTTTTTATTTTTATTTTTACTATTTTTCAGACTCACTAGGGTACTTTAACCCTAGGTTGCCTGATCGATCCTACCATATACTGCCATACCCGAGGCTACCATGGCGACGGATCACCGCTCCCCGATGACGTCACGGGGAGCGGCGATCCTCGGAAAGATGGCGGCGCGCTTTGCTGGCGGCGATCAGCAATATGCAATACGCAGCAGAGACTTACCGGCTATGGAGAGGGCTCGGCCCGTGAGCCCTCTCCATGCATCGGAACGCGACCGCCGCCGTGAATACACGGCGGGCGGTCGCGAACCGGTTAATCCCTGAGCTGAGTGGCTTTGCTGAAAAAAGAAATAAATTATGAAGTTATAATAATTAGGCTCTGTCACTCCTGTGACTGGCTCAGTGCTTTTGATGTAATCCCCCAGCTGCGGTATATGAGCCATCCAGCTCAGGTTGATTAGTCCTGTCTGGACAGTTCAGGAAGCTCTGTGTAATGTGTTTATGAACAGCAGCCAGCATACAACCCAGCTTTCCCAAAGTCCTGAAATTTAATTTTTTTTTTTAGCAACAACACTTGGATCAGGAATTAAACAAGATATGTTTCTCTATCTGTGTCGCTACAGCATTCTCTAGGTAGGTTTGGTTCACAATGCATGAAAACAAATGGTAGATTTCCTTCAAACTGTGTTAATACTGGCACTCAAGTCAATACTAATCTGTCATTGTGCAGTACAGTATTGAAACTAATATCCAAAACAAGTCACCAGATTAGACTTTTATTTGTAAGAATGAAAGTTATTTTTGTGTTTACAATTAAATGCAAACCACCTTCTGTCTGATGTAATCTCACTGCAGCAGCAGAAGTTTTAGCACACGGCGGAAGGCAGACATTTCTCAAATTTTTTAAAATTGATTTTAGAAGGAAGGAGGCCATGGAAAACAATGGTAGAAATATCCTAATGCATTTTAGACAGTGTAAGCCTTTAATAATAATTCTTGTAACATCTTGTAATGTGTACAAGGCTCCTGGACCAGATGGGTTACACCCCAGAGTTCTTAACCCCTTAATCTTAGAGTCTTAATCTTAGAGTTCTTAATCCTATATGGTAGGATGTATGAAGAGGGCTCACGGGCTGAGTCCTCTTCATTCAAAGGTGGGGGTTTTTGCATTTTGCATAAAACCCCCACCGCTAATAACCGCGGTCGGTGCTAGCACCGATCGCGGCTATTAACCCTTTCAATGCCGCCGGCAAAGTTGCCGGCGGCGTTTAAAAGACGGCGGCGCGCGGGCGCCGCCATCTTTTTTACGATCGCTGCGCCCCCGAACGTCATCGGGGGGCGGCGATCGGTTGCCATGGTAGCTTCGTTTGACCCGAGACTATCTGGCATCTGCAGATTCGTTACAATGAGCCAGTGGCTCATTGTAATGAATGTGCTGCAAAAATGCCATATATTGCAATACAGAAGTATTGCACTATTTTAGTAGGGGCGATCTGACTATCTAGGATTAATGTACCCTAGATGGTCTAAAAAATAGTGAAAAAAAAAATTAAAAAAAAAGTTTAAAAAAATTAATAAAATAATAAAAATAATAAAAAATAAAAAATTAATAAAATATTAAAAAGTTCAAATCATCCCCCTTTCCCTAGAACGGATATAAAACATAATAAACACTAAAAATCACAAACATACTAGGTATCGCCGCGTCCCAAAATGCCCGATCTATCAAAATATAAAAACGGTTACAGGCGGCGGTGACCTCCAAGGCGGGAAATGGCACCCAAATGTCCGAAATGCGACTTTTACACCTTTTTACATAACATAAAAAATGATCAAAATGTTGCACAGACCTCAAAATGGTAGCAATGAAAACGTCGCCTCATTTCGCAAAAAATGACCCCTCACACATCTCCGTGCGCCAAAGTATGAAAAAGTTATTAGCGTCAGAAAATGGCAAAAAATTTTTTTTCTTTTTTGTACACATTCGTTAAATTTTTGAAAATGTATTAAAACACAAAACCTATATAAATTTGGTATCACCGCGATCGCACCGAACCAAAGAATAAAGTAGGCGTGTTATTTGGAGCGAAGAGTGAAAGTCGTAAAAACTGAGCCCACAAGAACGTGACGCACATGCGTTTTTTTTTCAATTTTTCCACATTTGGAATTTTTTTTCAGCTTCGCAGTACACGGCATGCTAAAATAAATAACATTACGGGAAAGTAAAATTTGTTACGCACAAAATAAGCCCTCACACAGGTCTGTACACTTAAAAATGAAAAAGTTATGGATTTTTGAAGTTGGAAAGCGAGAAATGAGCCGAAAAACCCTGCGTCCTTAAGGGGTTAAAGAATTCAGTTCTGTTATTGCTGTACCTCTGTCTAAAATCTTCAGGGATTCCGTAATGTCTGGTGTGGTGCCAAGTGACTGGCGCAAGGCGCAAATGTGGTGCCAATATATAAAAAGGGCTCTAGAACTTTGCCAGGCAATTACAGGCCTGTAAGCTTAACTTCCATTGTGGACGAAATTTTGGAAGTTAGTAAAAGACTATATATGGAGTATGTGACATCAAATAGTATAATAAATGACAACCAGCATGGGTTTACTAAAAATAGAAACTAACCTGATCTGCTTATATGAAGAGGTGAGCAGATGCCTGGATGGAGGAGCTGCTGTGGATATTGGGGCTCATTTACGAAGGGTTCGAATTGCGCACTTTCTTCGGGTTTCCCGTCGATTTCCGATTTGCCCTGAATTGCCCCGGGATTTTGGCACATCAGCGCTGGCTTTCACGCAACAGAAATCGGGTGCCGTAGCCATCGGGCAACCTGACGGATTGGGAAAAACCTCGGAATTTAAAAAAGAATTTGTGTTGCAAGATCAGCACTTACATGCACCGGGATGAAGAAGGTGAACTCCGGCGGACCTCAGCGCAGCAGCGACACCTGGTGGATATCGGGCGCACAGACCTTAGTGAATTCCGGCAGACTTGAATCGGCGTCGGAGAACGCGCCGCTGGATCGCGATTGGACCAGGTAAGTAAATCTGCCCCATTGTGTTCTTGGACTTTGCAAAGGCATTTGGCACTGTCCTTCATAGACGCCTGATGGGTAAAATAAGGTCTATTGGTTTGGCAGAAATAATTTGCAATTGGATTGAGAACCGGCTGAAGGATCGTATCCAGAGATTTGTGGTCAGTGATTCCTACTCGGAATGGTCACCAGTTATGAGTAGTGTTCCCCAGGGTTCGGTGCTTGGCCCACTACTATTTAATATATTTATTAATGATAAAGAGGTAGGAATTAAGAGCACTGTGTCTATTTTTGCAGATGACACCAAGCTGTGTAGTGTAATTTAGTCTATAGAGGATGTTCATAGGCTGCAGGGGGACTTGGACAAACTGAATGTTTGGTCATCCACTTGGCAAATGAGGTTCAATGTAGATAAATTTAAGGTTATGCGCCTGGGGGCTAATAATCCACAGGCAAAATATGTCCTTGGGGAAGTAAATCTGGGAGAGTCCCTTGTTGAGAAGGACCTGGGGGTACAAGTAGATCATAAATTGAATAACAGCATGCAATGTCAATCAGCTGCCTCTAAAGCCACTAGGATCTTGTCACGTATCAAAAGTGGTATGGACTCTCGTGATAGGGATGTAATATTACCACTGTACAAGGCATTGGTTCAGCCTCACCTTGAATATCCTGTCCTGTTCTGGGCACCGGCCCATAAAAAAAGGATGCTCTGGAGCTCGATAGGGTTCAACGTAGAACCACAAAAATGATAAGGGGTATGTAGGATCTTAGTTATGAGGAAAAATTAAAAGAACTAGATTTATTTAGACTGGAAAAGAGACGACTATGAGGGGACATGATTAATTTATATAAATATATGAGTGGGCCATACAAAAAATATGGTGGTAAGTTGTTTCAGATTAAATCAAATTAAAAGACGAGGGGGCACTGTCTCCATCTGGAGAAATCAAGGTTTAATCACGAGAGGCGACAGGGCTTTTTTACTATGAGAACTGTCAATCTGTGGAAGAGCCTGCCTCAGGTTCTGGTTACAGCAGGGACAGCAGAAGCTATGATACTATGAATTTGGAATCAGTCATGATTAAGAGAATGCTTAGCGCTTAACCCCTTAACGACCAGGCCCTTTTTCATTTTTTGCATTTTCATCTTTCACTCACGACCTTCAAAAATCTATTACTTTTTTATTTTTCCATGTAAAGAGCATTGCATGGGCTTGTTTTCATAGTGACGGTACTTAATATTCCATGCCTTGTACTGGGAAGCAGAAAAAATACGCAAACGCATTTGTGCCATTTTCTTGTGGGCTTGGATTTTACAGCTTTCACCGAGTGCCCTATTCGACATGTTTATTCTTTGGGTCAGTAGAATCACAGAGATACCAAATTTGTATAGGTTTTATAAGGTTTTCATACATTTACGAAAATTGAAACATCCTGTACAAAAATAAAATTCTTCATTTTTCCGTCTTCTTCTGTGGGTGTTGTCATTTTCAATGCTACCATTCTGATGACTGTATGGCCTTTTTATCACTCTATTGAATTTCATATATTTAGCAAAATGGCAGAAAAGTGGGTGCTTTTTTCTGTTACAGGGATTGGACATACACAACAGGTTTATGATTTTACTGTTTATTTATATTAGTTTTAGGGAAAGTTGGATGATTTGAATTTGAGGTTTTAATAACATTTTTTTTCCTTAAACTATTTTTTGGTAACCCTAGGTTGTCTGATCCTTCCATATACTGCCTTACTACAGTACATTGTAATCGATAGCCTAAAACATTTTGTGTGACCCGAGTCATGGCAACGTATCGCAACGGTCAAATGTTAGCGACGGGCGTTTGCTCCATTGTGCAGCATACACCCACTAAGTATGAAGAGGGCTCATGCTGTGAGCTTGCTTCATACCCCCTCCCCACTCTGCTACAGGAACGTCCAAACGTGATAAAAGAGGTTAAAATATGTTGATTGCTTTTTCTGATCACCGGTGTAGTGCTTTGCTTGTTGCAAGAAATCTAAAATGCTAAATGCTTTTCTACACCATCTATGAGCTGGATTTGGATTTTTCTACCATTATATGTTAACCTTTCAGCAGGGTGAGCTGTGCACAGGAAGTTGAAGCCAGGAAGAAAGAGTAAGCTGGACAGTTTGTTCATCTATTGTACCACAGTCACAGTGCCCTGGTTTATCCATACCCGATTTTCTTTAAATTACATGGTAACTTCATTCCCTGGGCTCTGTTAATATGGTGAAAATGCAGGGCTTTTTAATCTGCTGTGGGATCTCTAGAACTGTCTTCTATGAGATCTCCAGTATTTAATTTATTATGCTTGTGAACTGACAATGGTTCGACTAAAATTGTCACCGACTCTACAGCCCTGCTTTGCTGTTCCTTAACTGACGGAAATAGGGAAGAAAGTTACGAAGCAGGGGTCTAGATATCCAACTCTGTAAATACAGCAGGATAACTTGGAACCATCCATTTCAGGAAGTAAGAGTTCTCTTTATGGAGAGGGGGCTGCCTTTCAAGGTAGCAAAAGGAGGCATGATTTTCCACCTTGTAAAACAGATTTGTATATCGTAAATGATATGTTAGTAATCCTCATATTTACTCACAAGTTAGATGTAACAGACTTACTATTATGATTGTAGGAAGGTCTTCCTGAAACAGCTTTTGTAACAAAGTTTTGTACTATGGCATAATTTGTCAGAGGAGGTTAAGACTGAAAGTTGAGAAAGGTTTAAATTAGTAGTGTAGAAAAAGTGCGGCACTCACCAGCATATGGGAAAGTACTTTATTAAGAGAGCATGGTACAGGGAAGAAGCGGGGCCTGACCCCTCTCCTTCCCTGTACCATGTTCTCGTAATAAAGGACTTACGCATATGCTGCTGAGTGCCGCACTTTTTCTACACTGCTAATTTATGAGGACTGTATATCGTCAGTGGAGCACCACCAGTTATGCTTATCCCTTGCAGTAACGTACCTAGGACTCTATCTCCGTCCGGTTTGGCAGTTGAAGCCTTGGAATAGGTGGATAGTGCCGAGCGTCTTTTCCTTAGCATTTGTTGAGCGAGATTTAAAACAACAATGAACAAAACACTTCAAACAAACTGCATAGGCCGGAATAGTTTAGAGTTTGTTTTTTGCTCCTCTACTTCAAAACCCCCCCACAACTTTAAAGCTCTGTAAACGAAAAAATAAAGGGATTGTATTCTGTGTAACCAATTGTACTTCCTAGTGGCAGTATATAATTTTCAGTGCCATCTGCTGGGAAGCAGGGAAAAGCATATGGAAAAATCCATATGCAGTAAACCTGCAAATCCGCCATTATCTTTGCCTTTACAGCTTCCACTTTGTGCTCCTAATGATACCTCCTTTTTTCCTTCAGGTCAGCGCAAGTACCAGGATGCCAATTTTATAGATGTTTTATTGGGTTTTTGTACAGCCCTCTCTTCCGACCATGCACGATTGTCTGAGTGCAGCTACTGTGCCCCAGTAAACAGCTTTTGACAGGCCACGCCCACCAATCTCCATATCACAGTGCCTGATACAGTGCGGCCAGGAAAGGACACTGTTGAAAGCTGTATGAGCACAGCTTCTGTGCCCCTGCAAACAAACAGGGGCATAGCCCGGAGAAAAGTGGGTCTAAACAAATTCCCCGGAGGCGACAGGGCTTTTTTACTATGAGAACTGTCAATCTGTGGAATAGCCTGCCTCAGGAGCTGGTCACAGCAGGGACAGTGGAGAGTTTCAAGAAGGGTCTAGATGCCTTTTTACACCTAAATAACATTGATTGTTATGCTAAATAGGATTGTTTCCCCTAAATCCCTTCCTCATCCAATCCCTACCCTTCCTTGGTTGAACTTGATGGACAAGTGTCTTTTCAACCGTATAAACTATGAAACTATAATTCAACAATGTGATAATGCCTTTATAGAAAAGGTGAAACGTTGTTGTTTTGATGGTGGAATAAAAGTCTTTTCTTTACAACGGAGTGCTGCTTCATCGTTTGTCACAAGTTCAGTGAGGTTTGTGTCAGAACCCCTACGAAGACCTGCACCCAAAAGTCTATGCACACAGTGCTGCTCTACATTGATTTTTTAGTTACTGTGCACCAAAATCTAGATGCAAGACTGGCACAAATCAAGCTAATAAAATACGGTAAAACAATTGACCCATATGTGCAAATTTATTAACCAGCATGAGCCACTGACGATTCTTGTACAGGCAGTCTCCGGGTTACGTACAAGATAGGGTCTGTAGGTTTGTTCTTAAGTTGAATTTGTACGTAAGTCGGAACTGTATACTTTATCATTGTAACTCCAGACAAATTTTTTTGGTCTCTGTGGCAATTTCATTTTAAAAATGTTGGGTTGTCAACAGAACCAGGATTAACAATAAAGCTTCATTATAGACTTCTTTAATAACTGCTACAGCTGTTTATTGTAGTCTAGGACTAAAGTACAGAAAATGACCAAATACCAGAGGTCTGTTTGTAACTAGGGGTCGTCTGTAAGTCGGGTGTTCTTAAGTAGGGGACCGCCTGTACTTTTTTTTACTGCCTAGTCTAAGTTTACAGCGTAAATTTCAGTAACGGTGAAAGAAAATACAATGGATTGAGTATGGGCTGCTTCTTATATCTATTGAGCAAGTACATTTTTACTAGAGAACATTAAAGAAAGTGTTACATACCAATGGGATGTGTGGAAAAAAAAACAAGCAAACTGCTACATCAGTAGTTATGATGACATTTTACTTCTGGAATTAAAATTTACTTTAATAGCCAAAGAAATGTGCAGTTTGCAAGCTGGCAAACAGAAAAGTATGCATGAGCACTCAATGTCAGAAAGGTCAGAAGTGTTCAACAGTACATTGCAGGAAGAATGGGGAGCACTTTAGTAGGATCGGATGGCAGGTGGCACTGATGCACAGTCTTGTTCATCTAGTGTGGAATCAATAACAGGTCTGTATTTTAAAGTAACCTAGAAAAAAAAAAAAGAATGGTTCAAGAATATTTAAAGAAACCTTTAAGGTCAAGCTGTTACACACTACCTTACAGTAGAACAGTACAAAAATCTTAATTGGGTAAGGAAACTCAAAAATGCATTCAGTCAAAAGTTAAAAAAATTTACATCATGTACTTTTCATTTCTTAAAAAAAAAAAAAAAAAAAAAAAAGTACTTATTTTTTACCTGGTCTTGGTGTCATTTTAACACCTTAAACTTTCCCCGCGAATGCCCTTTATTTTTTAATTTCCATTATTGCTCCTATCCTTTAAAAGGGTATACTCGTCTGGGCAGTCACACTGAATTTAATAAATTTGCCATATATGTACATTTTTATAATTAGTGGTTATTAAAAAAATAAATTTAACTGTGTGAAGATAATTTCTCATAAATATAGTCATATGGCCCCTTAGAAACAAGACAGTCCTTGGATAAAGCCACCTCTGCTGGAAAGAATGCCCAAAGTAAAAAAAAAAGTTTTTTTTAACCCCTAGGCGCACCAGGACGTTATAGTACGTCCCCGGGGCTAGATACTTAGCGCACGGGGACGTTCTATAACGTCCTGCTTCTGGCACCGGCTCACGAACGGAGCCAGCACCAGAAGCAGCGGCTGTCAGCTGTCTATCACAGCTGACAGCCTGCGCTAACACCCGCGATCGGAGCCGGCGCCGATCGCGGGTGTTAACCCCTTACACGCCACGGCCAAGCATGACTGCGGCGTGTAAGGGTGTTTGCGCTGCGGATCAGATCCCCTGTGCCGCTTACCGGGGGATCCGATCCACTTCTGGGCAGCTCCGAGGACTGGCATGTGCCCCGGAGCTGCCCGATCTCCCTGGCAGTCAGACCCCTTCCGGGTCTGACTGTAAAGTGTTTGAGCATGCGCAAGCATGCCAGACAGATTACACTGCTCTACAATAAAATAGTATTGTACAGCAGTGTATTGAACTTGAATCAGTGATCAGAGCATCACTGGTTCAAGTATGTATAAGTAAAAAAAAAGTCAAAAACACTAAAGTTAATACATTAGATTAAATAAAAAATAAATACATTAAAATATAAGCCCCTAAATGTCACTTTCCTATAAAAACACTTAATAAAGTATAAAAAAACCCCACAAAAAACCCATATTTGGTATTGACGCGTCCGTAACAATCTGTATAATAAAACAGAATCATTACTGGACCCGCACGGTACACGCCGTAGAAAAAAAAAAAACCCGCAAAAACATTCCGAAAAAAGATCATTTTTAATTAATACCCTATAAAAAATGCTCTAAAAAGTGATGTAGAAAATGTTATGCACTCCAAAATAAGCCCACTAAAAAGAACAACTCTTCTCGCAAAAAGTAAGCCCCTAACTAGATTTGTCAGCCAAAAAATAATAAAGTTATGCATATGAAAAATGGTGATGCTAAAATGTACAAGATTTTCTCCAAATTGGTTTTTATTCAGTACAATTGAATAAAATACACAAAACCCCCACATATTTCGTCCGTAACAATCTGCATAATAAAACAGAATCATTATTAGATTCGCAAAGTGAACCCCGTAAAAAAAAAAAAAAAAAAAAGCTCCAAAAAAAAAAAGATAATTTTTAATTAATACCCTATAAAAAATGCTATAAAAAGTGATTTAAAAAATGTTATGCACTCTAAAATAAGACCACTAAAAAGAACAATCCTTTTTGCAAAAAATAAGCCCTTAAACAGATTTGTGAGGCGAAAAATAAAAAAGTTATGCATATGAAAGACGGTGATGCTAAAATTAACAAAATTTTTGCCAAATTACTTTTTATTCTGTAAAAATGGGGAAAAATAAAAAATCTATATAAATGAGGTCTTTTTGTAATCGTGGCGACCCATAGAATAAAAATAATATACTATTTTTATGGTATGGTAAATGGCCAAAAAAAAACAAAACATAAAAATCTTCCTAAAAAGTGATGATTTTCATTTCCTCCACCAACAAAGAGTTAATAAAAATATCACCAATTAGCTATAGATGCCCCAAAATTATGTACCATAAAAGTGCATCTCATGTGGCAAAAGAAATAAGCCCCTATAGGTCCACATTAAAAAAAGAAAAAAATTATAGCCTGTACAATGTGACAATGCAAATCTGATTTGGATGGCGCCTCCTTCCCTTCTATGCCCGGCCGTCCGCTCATACAGCAAGTTACCAGCACATATGGGGTATCGGTGTACTCGGGAGAGATTGGGTAACAAACTTTGTGGAGCCTTTTTTCATTTAATCCATTACAAATGTTTAATTTTCTACCCAAAATGAGTGTATTGTGAAAAAATATTACAATTCGCGGACTGCACCTCCATTTTGTTTTAACTCCTATAAAACACCTAAAGGGTTAACAAACTTCTTAAAAGTGGTTTTTCATACATTGAGGGGTGTTGTTTCCACAATGGGGTAATTTATGAGTCTTGCTATTATTTAGGCCTCCCAGTGTCAATTAGAATTTGAGCAGGTCCATCTAAATACGGGTTTTGGTGATTTTACAAAAAATGTGAAAAATTATACCCAAATTCTGAGCCTTCTAACATTGTAGTAAAATATGCGGAATCTTAAAAAACCATCCAACATAAAGCAGCATTTGGGAAATGTAAGTTATGAATTTATTTGGGTGCTATGACTATCTGCATCAAAAGTAGAGAATTTAGAATGTTGAAAATAAAGAATTTTTCCAAATTTTTGCCAAATTTTGTTTTTTTTCATAACTAAAAGCAAAAAATTTCATCCAAATTTTTAAACTAATTTGAAGTACAATGTGTCACGAGAAAACAATCTCAAAATCTCCTGGATATCTCATAGCGTTCCAAAACTATAACCACTTATAGTGACACAGGTCAGATATGAAAAAGAGGCGGAGTCACGTAGGGGTTAATTAACTGGTTCCGGCTTACAATATCAAAAATAATGCACAGAACAATGAAAAACTGAAATGTAGATGAGTGAAAATAGAGCTCTTAATAGGGGGCAGTACTAAAATATTTTTATTTTTAAGGTGCGTAGTGCTTAGGAGGGCAAATTGCAAACAGCAATTGGGTCATTTATGATGAGAAAGTGCCAGGTGCTGTAAAGTGCACAGAACATGTAAGTAACAAATGACATCCTCCAAGAGTACACTCCTTACTATACTGCCTGTAATGAGGACAAATACTTGTGTCTAGTCCTATTGCATTATAATACAAAGAAGCATTTTGCACATACCCATTGACATTGTTACAATATCTTGATGAATAAGAGCTGGAAAGGAAGTATCGCACGTACCCATGATCAAATTTCACCCTCGTCTGGTGTGAGGTCCCCGACGCGCGTTTTGGCGCAAGCCTTAGTCTGGGGCCCCCTATTAAGAGCTCTATTGTCACTCTACATTTCAGTTTTTCATTGTTCTGTGCATTATTTTTGATATTGTAAGCAGGAACCAGTCCCATGCATCACCCTGTATAATCTGGTTGTATCTTTGCAGTGTCCTTGTTTCCCTTAATCAGATCAACCTGTTACCAGTTTTTAAATGTTTGGCCATGATTTATTATTTAATAAAGATTAATTTTTTCACACTTCGGGCAAATTGGCTTTGTTGTTCTTTATATAGGTTTTGTGTGGTAATGAACTGTGAATCCTGGTGGTCAGGCAGGACCCAATAGCGAATGTCCAGCCACCGCTGCCAGAGTATGGTGTGGTTGTATCCGAAGAAGCTCTCGTTTCTAAAGGACAACATGACTGCATTTATGAGAAATCATCTCTACACAGGAAGATTTTTTTTTTTTATAACTTCCAATTGAAGAAATGTTTACACATGGCAAAGGAATTAAATAAAATGTGAATGCCCAGATGGGAATACGCCTTTAAAAAAATAACTGATTTTTTTCTGTGTACTGAGCTTTATGAGAGCTTGCTTTCAACATAAATTGTACTTCCTAGTGACAGAATTTTTCCAGCTTCCCAGTAAATAGCATGGAAAAAAATTCATAAAATTATGAATACGGCTGAATGAAGAAACTTGTACCCAGTCTCTTCTCTTTTGTACAAACTTTGATACACCTGTAGCTTAGATAGATAGAAAGATAGAAAGTAAAGTAGACACTTACCGTATATATTCGAGTATAAGCCGAGGCCCCTAATTTTACCACAAAAACCTGGTAAAACCCCCTTTTTTTTTATACTCGAGTATAAGCAGAGTTTGGGTTTTCAGCACATTTTTTGTGCTGAAAAACTAGGCTTATACTCAAGCATATATGGTATGTTTTTACACTGTGCTCTTACACAAGATTGATTCTATATTTTTGGGCTTTGTAAGGAATGATACAAAAAAAAAAAAATTATATATATATATATATATATATTTGGTATCTCAATCAATCATTTCAAGTGCCAAGTATACACAGCAAAAAAAAAAAAAGCCTAGAAAAAAGTGGTGCAATTTTTTTTGTCAATTGCCTAGTGTCAGTTTTTGATCTTTCATGCTATGTACGATGAAGTAAAAGCTGCTAAGACAGTAAGCCCTAATACAGCTCTGTAAACAGGGAAAAAAGTTGGGGCTTTTTAACTCCTTAAGGAGTCAGATATTTTATAGCTTGAAGAGGACCTGTCACCCAAATTACTGCTTACTAAACTAACACTGCAGCGTTTGTTCAAGCACTAGGAGCTGCTTAGAGTGATAGAGTTACTGGAAACCTCTGGTAGCGCTATCTAGCACTGCGGCGGGGTACAATGTAATCATCGGACCTCTTCATGAGGGGGCGTTCCGAGGCACTGCCTCTTCCCCGGACCGCCCCGCTCACTCCATAGGCCGGCAAAGACAGTCAACGCCCCTAGCCACACCCCAACCCCACATGAATACATTGGACAGCTTTGCGAGCTGCTTACTTTAGTAAGCAGCTCCTAGTGCTGAAAATTTGGGTGACAGGTCCTCTTTAAGGCTCAGCCCCATTTTTTGTATTCTGACTTTCATCACTTTATATGGTTATAACTTTTGAACACTATTCATTATCAAAGCGATTCTGATTCGTTTTTTTCCCCATGTGTTGTGCTTCATTTTAGTGGTAAATGTTGGATGATAAGTTTTGAGTGTATTTACAAAAAAAAAAAAATTTTTTTTTTGAAAAATTTGCCATTTTCAAAATATGGAATCATTGTGTTTTCAGGCAGATAGATTTACCACCTAAATAAGTTAATGAATAACATTTCCCATATGTCTACTTTACATTTTCATCATTTTTTAAATGTCCGCATAATTTATTTTGATGTAATGCGGCTTACAAATTGAATATCGATTTTCCGTATTTTCAGAATTGACTATTTTGGGGATAAATACCGTCTTGAATGAACAGGTTTTAGGAATATTGTTAACCCCTTGAGATCTTCATAGTAATCAAATCAAAATGGAGGTGACATTTAGAATGGTCAAATTTTGTCGGTTATACCTTCAGTTAGCCCTAAAATTTACACATTTCCAAAAGATAAAAAGAGAAAACCCATCTTACAATTTGTTCTGCAATTCCTCCCGAATACATAGATCCCCTCCCCCCCCCCCACGTGTGGCCATTATGGACGGCCAGCGAGGCGCAGAAGGGAAGGAGCGCCCTGCAGCTGCCAGGATTTGAGTTTTACGCTATAAAATTTTCACTTTTTCGTTATTGGGGCCATGTGATGTCATTTTTTTTCAGGATGAGATGCTTTTTGCAGTGTTGAAAATTTTGGAACTTTGTTTTGAGGGCAGGTGTAGAAAAGCATCAATTCTTTTTTTTTTTTTTTTTTGGTGTAATAATAATCATGTTATACAATTACAGGGATACCATAAATGAATATTTTTTCTTTTCTTACGATTTACTTAATTTGTCAAATAAAACCCTAATGTGGGGAAAAGTTTAACATTTTTGCATTATGGAGCTGGTTGATGGCTTGTTTTTTGCAGGACATGTTCTCCAGAATGATGCGGTTGCAAATTACAACATTTTTTTAATCACTTTTTATAGTATTTTTTGTGGGATTGTATAGGTAAAAATAATAATTTTTAGCAGGTTTTTAACAGTTTTTTTTAACGGAGGTCATGGTGCGGGTTCAATAATTATTAACTTTTATTCTACGGGTTGTTACAGACGCGATGATACTGGGCTATGTGGGGTTTGTGTTAGGATTTAGACTTTTTGGGTTATATGTCTCTTTATATGTTATGGGGCTTATGGGCATAACATATTTATTGCTTTATTTTTTTATTAACTATTTTGTTTACTTTTTTACTATTTCCACCATGAGACATGAACAGGCAATCATCTGATTGTGATTGCAGGGTATTAGCAGTGTCAGCCTATGCACATGCATAATTATCAAGCTTCTGCCTGGAAAGAAGAACATTTCAAACTTTGAAAATAAAGAATTTTCAGAACTTTTGCTAAATTTTTATTTTTTTCAGAACAAATCATAAACCTTATCACTTAAATTTTACAACCATCATGAAGTATGATGTGTCTCTAGAAAAAAAAAAAAACTCAAAATCACATGGATATGTTTAAGCGTTCCGAAGTTATAACCAAATATCGTCAGACACGTCAGATTCTAAAAATAGAATCTGGTCACCAAGCTAAAAACAAGCGTTGGTGATAAGGGGTTAATTTATCTTTTTCTAGATAATTGTGTGATGCAGAGCTCTGTCTTCCCTGCCTTGCTCTTGCACTAAATGTCTGTACAAGCAGTAACACTGATTCTGTATCCTGATTGGATGAGCTATTTGTGCATGTTCATGTGGATTCCCTGAGTGCTATTGGCATCACTGCCCATAGCTGATGTCACAACCAGGAAGTCCCGCCCACTTCAGGAAAAGCTGAGAGTGTTTTATAGTTTGCCTCAAATATCTATTAGCCCTATATTTTAGGATAGAAAGAAACCAGCTGCATGATAGAGGTATAATTGGCTCTCCAGCTGTGCTGAAACTATTTGTCAGTAACTTTAGAGTTACGCTTTAAAGATCCATTAATGTTTTAGGATGTATTTTGCTCAAGTATTATCCCTTCCCTGGGTTGCAGTTATTTGTTATCAATTTCCTCTTGCCCTGTACATAGGCATAAGCTGGTGACTGGCTCATGCAGTTATTGTAATTTCATGTGTCTTTACATGCACCCTCTGCTTTGCAAAAGGCTGCAAAACAGGTCAGCAATAAAAATGTTGGTTGCAAAGAAAACAGTCTAATTTTAAAGTCGCATTTTATGTACCAACATCCACAGCCTTCCCAAGGTCCAGTCTGAAAATTACCTACTAATAAAAGTCAATCAGATTAATCTGACAGGACCGATCTCTCATAAACCCCGCAACAGAAGTTAAACTCACAGGTTTTGTATATTGGCACCACATTTACTATGCGACAGTGCTGTGGAACAGAACCAGTCCCCAGGGAGTCTTCAAATATTAAAATTAATGGTCTAGCACTGTACATAGTTCATGCAGAAGCCAGGGATGTGTATGCCACCTGGGCACAGTGATTTGTGCATCTTAGTCGTTGTGAGGCGACGCCGTACCCCTTTCTGGGTTTACCTGTTATATGCATGCAAGTGTATGGTAGGGGAATATCTGTTCCGCTACATAAAAATCATAGCAGCTTGTTGAGATGGATTCCATGTTTCTTATGCTGGTTCCTGTTTAATATAGCTGTACAAACTATTAGTCAATACAGTCTTGTTTTAGGTCAAATTACCTTGCCTTTCTTATCAACAAATGTAAGGGTGTGTTTTCTCCAATGTTCTTCAAAAGGTTTCTTCTGTTGTCCTTGTAGAGGCTTAGAGTAATCATACTCATCAATTCTGACCTTTAAATAAATAAAAAAAACTTTGTTAAATCGATAGAAAATAAAAAAACCTTTGCTAAGCAGATCCCAGATGGATCTTGAAATGTAAAAAAAACCGTTACATTTCAGTAAAGGATTAACCCCGGCACACATCCTCCTTGAACTAGGTTGCACGGCCACGCGATGATGGAGAGTACAGGGTTTTTATGTTTTATTAAAAAGGCCAGTAAAAAGATTGTGGTGGCCGGGGGCCAATAGTTAGTTATGAGGGGCAGCATAGGAAATAATTAATTATGAGGGGCAGCATAGGAAATAATTAATTATGAGGGGCAGCATAGGGAATAATTAATTATAAGGGGCAGCATAGGGAATAATTAATTATAAGGGGCAGCATAGGGAATAATTAATTATGAGGGGCAGCATAGGAAATTAATTAATTATGAGGGGCAGCATAGGAAATTAATTAATTATGAGGGGCAGTATAGGAAATAATTAATTATGAGGGGCTGCATAGGAAATAATTAATTATGAGGGGCTGCATAGGAAATAATTAATTATGAGGGGCAGTATAGGGAATAATTAATTATGAGGGGCAGTATAGGGAATAATTAATTATGAGGGGCAGTATAGGGAATAATTAATTATGAGGGGCAGTATAGGGAATAATTAATTATGAGGGGCAGTATAGGGAATAATTAATTATGAGGGGCTGCATAGGAAATAATTAATTATGAGGGGCAGTATAGGGAATAATTAATTATGAGGGGTAGCATAGGTAATAATTAATTATGAGGGGCAGTATAGGGAATAATTAATTATGAGGGGCAGTATAGGGAATAATTAATTATGAGGGGCAGTATAGGGAATAATTAATTATCAGGGGCAGCTTAGGGAATAATTAATTATGAGGGGCAGCTTAGGGAATAATTAATTATGAGGGGCAGCTTAGGAAATTATTAATGGTGGGGTATAGGAAATAATTAATTATGAGGGGCAGTCTAGTAATTAATGGGTGGGGGGAAAAAATTCAATAATTAATGAAGAGAGGTCCCAGTATATTAATTAATTAATTAATTGGGCCAATATGTAAAATAATTCATAATGGAGTGCAGTATATTAAATAATTAATTGAGGGAGGTACCAGTGTATTATGGATGCGGTCACATGTACCGCTATTTATTTTTAAACTTAAGTCCGGCCCTCCAACGGTCTGAGGGGGACAATGAACGGTCCCCTATGTAAAAAGTTTGGGGACCCCTGCACTAGAAGATAAAATGCAAAAAGTTACATGTAAATTTATCACAGTTTGCTGCAAAGCTGCATAAAGGCAGTTGTGTTATTTAAAAAGTCATTTTAATACATGTAATCTGTGCTTTGTATAAAAAAATAGTTTTGACAGGATATGAGCTTTGTACTTTTGTGGATTGCAACAAAATTTTGCTTGTTTTTGATTTAAACAAAAGATTGGATGCAGGTAATAGGGTTATGTGGAGGATTACAAACATCCCCCAAAGTAAACCGGAGCCTGATGTATGGCTTTGTATTCGGTAACCCTATAAAATACCACACTTAGTCAATATTGATCCACAATAATAATATTGAATACAAACATACCTCTCAAACTGAGGGGAAAGAAAGGATCGACTAAAAAGGTGCATATAAACAGAAGTCTTTATTGTTAACATTTAATCCTTATCAATAAAAAGCATTAAAATGACAAGTGGTAGGACACAACAAGAGGCTCTGAAACATTTATAAGACTCTTGATTAATGACAATAAAACCATACTTGACTCTATAGGAAAGGAAATCGAAGATGCCTGCTCAAAACTAACATCCCTACAAAGTCCAGAAGAGGTCAAAACTTTTGACCTCTCCCTGGAATCTGAGTTTGAAAAATGGGAGAAAGAAATTAAGAAATTTCAACGTGACCAAAATGATTTTTCCCAAAAGAGGGTCTACCACTGGGGACGCCCTGGGAGAAACAAAAGATCCGGTGACCAGAACGAACATTAAGTCGCTCCTCATCTGTATCATCAATAAGATCAGTGACCAAGGAGATAACTCATTAAATCAAGGAAATCAAGGAACCAAATGTAAATACACTGAAGCACAAGCTAACAACAAAAGACGTCCGGAGACTCGAAGTGCGGCAAATGACACACAGCTAAAGGTAATTAATCTGAGCGTGTATTGACAGTGCATGAATTAGAAGTCCTTAAAAAAGGACTTACGTTTTCTCCTTGTGCTAAATTCAATACTTTATCTGCAGTGAAAGATCTTCAACTATTTGGTCGATCTCTAGTTTTTAAAAAATGGTTTAACACAAGTGACCCATACGAATCATTTGAAACAGAGAAATTGAAGCAGTGCGAATATTGGAGGAATTACAAGAGGAACACAATATGGATACACAAATTCCACAATGTGTCAATAAGAAATAAAGAAAATTTCCAAATCTGGCATCTTGTCCAGCAGTGGATCTTTTTGTTAAAACAGTGACAAATGAATTCTCCAAAATAGACAAACATGTGAGTCATGATAACTTAACAAAATGTCCAACGTCAAGCCATTAACAACCTGAAGAGAGACAAGTCGCTAGTTATAAAACAAATCAGATAAAGGCGGTAATGTGGTATTATGGCCACGCAATATGTATGAGACCGAGGCCTATCGCCAATTAGGCGATAAACAATGTTACAAACGTCTCACCTTCAATCCGTTATCAAAATTTATGACTGAACTTAATGCGTTACTCCTGCAGGCTGTCAGAGATAAAGTGATCAACAAGGATCTCTATGAATGTCTGAAGAACTCGGACCCAGTGATTCCAACCCTGTATTTATTGCCGAAAGTCCACAAGCACCCCAATGTGCCGCCAGGCCGTCCAATTATCTCGGGGAATGGGAGCTTGACTGAAAACGTAAGCAAATTCGTAGACCATTATTTTAAAAAAAATAGTCGAGACATTACCATCTTAAACTTGGGATACGATGGATCTGTTGCGTAAAATCGATGGGCTCCACGTCGACAGTAACACCTATTTGGTGACCTGCGACGTGGAGTCCCTTTACACATGCATCGAACATCAGGATGGTTTGAGGGCAGCAAAATATATTCTATCTATGGAAAATTTAACACAGGAATTTTCATTATTCCTTCTACAATTACTGGAATTTATTTTGTACCACAACTTTTTTGTGTTTGGGGGGTCCTTCTACCTACAGCTCTGCGGGACAGCTATGGGGGCATCTTGTGCACCCTCATACGCTAATTTGTTCCTGGGGCTGTGGGAGAGGGCCCTCCTAGACTGTGATCGGGATGTCTCTATGGACCGGGTCCTTTTTTGGGCCCGGTACATGGATGACATCCTAATCATTTGGAAGGGCGATTTACAAGAGTTACAGCAATTTTTTGCCACATTGAACAATAATTCATACAACATCAAACTGACACACAGTGCCGACAAATCTTGTGTTTCATTTTTGGATGTGTCCATCAGGAAAGACACTAATGGATTCTTACAAACAAATGTTTTCAGAAAGAAAACTTCCGTCAACTCATTATTACATGCTATATCATCTCATCTGCCTCAAACCATCAGAGCCATACCTACAGGTCAATTCCTCCGAATAAGGAGAATATGTTCTACAGAAGACTAATTTGAAGCACAAGCCATAGATTTGAAAAACCGATTTTTACAGCGGGGATACAGGAAAAAATCCCTGAAGCAGGCATACCGGCGCGCGAAGAGGACATCACGCCAAACACTTCTAATACCGAAGGAAAAA